>NW_010204219.1:16600-38850 GCF_000695765.1 Mesitornis unicolor
ATATTAATTAATCCACTGTATCCCTATGATTTGCAAACTGATAGAGGCTGGGAGCGCATCTCCATCTGTTCCTGGCCTGGCGCAGCGTCCCTGACATTGCTGGAGCTCATCCTGCTCCGTGCTGGCACGAGAAAGAAGTGAATACCTGAAGCTTAAATATATAATTAAATAACTGTATTTAAAAGTCTACCTGGTTCTATACATTTTTTATGACAGATTAATTAAAAGCCCAGTTATGGAAGCTTTGGAAAGGAGATATAAATATTTAACATTTATTAAAATACTCATCTGCTACATGTTTTTTAATCTTGAATAAATATTTTTGGATAATCAGTCACACTTTTTGTTATGCTAAAAGTTTGCATTGTAAATTCAACCATGATTGATTAAAAAAAAGAAATGTGCAATCTATTAACTATGTGATAGCACACAGGCTGCTCAGGACCTGGAAGAAATACATATGTCTGTTTTCCATAACCAGAAAGACTTATCAAGGTAATTTGCTTATTGAAACTAAATGAAAGCTCTGATTCATGTAATTATGGGAAGACCTCTATCTTCATCTCTGTGTAATACAGCTCTGAGATGTTTTTTCCGTAGTTCTTCCTTTCTGATAAATAAGGAATGGGAAGTAAGGGATGATGCTTCACAGGGAACACCTGGGATATCTGGGATTGGTATTGAAAAGCTGTATTTTGGTTATATATATTATTTCAACCGAAATACCAAAATTAACCTCCAGGTCAGAGTCTGGGAGGCTGCAGGTGCTCCCATCCGTGCAGGGAAGGGCTCGCGGAGCAGCACTGCATTGCTCCGTTTACACCCTAACCATTAGTTTTGTGCAGTTGTCAGGTAAAGGAGTAGTAATGACTGAGTAACTCATTTGCCAGCCCTATTTTCATGGTTTTTAAGACTATTTCCAGTGCTTCTTGGACTCTGGTATTCTCCGAATGAACCACAGCGGCACAACTGGTTTCAAAGCAAATGGTACTCGACGCGCGTTTTGTTAATGAGCCGCGATGCGAGCGGCAGCGCACTGACCCCGCCGTCTGCAGCCTGATTTATTAGCTGCTTTCTACTCTGTCACTGAAGCTTAAGGATCCCTTAAGTCTCTTTTTCCTCCGCAAGACAAATAAAAGGCTGTTATTGCAAATTAGAATGAAAGTCGGAGCTGCTAAAGACACCAAAACCAAAACAAACAAAGAGGAAAGAAAAGGATCGTTGGGGGGTTTTGTTGCTATTCTCAGTAGAAGGATTATTGTTGATTTTTTATGAAAAGTTCATCCTGGAGGTACTCGGCAGTTGCATTACTTTAGCAAGATTGAGCTGTTTAAAATTTCAGGGTTGTCCGCCAAAATATAATAATAGGAAGTTGTATGGAGTGGAATGTGCTGACAGCAGTAATGTTTGGGCAATAATTCATGTGTTGTAGATGATGCTCTGGAAAGCTGCCCAGCTGGCTAATGCAGATTGGGGATGCTCTCGTGCTGATGGCTGTGCAATTGATTGGCGTTTCTGCTCCATCATGAAATCAGCTTGCAAATGAAATGGAGATGGTTTCAGAGGGTGGCAGAGAGCTCAGCGAGGCAGCACCGCATGCAGATCAGGGTCCGGTTCTCATTGAAGTCCTCGTGGTTTCATGGGAGCACCTCTCAACTTTTGCTTTCAAACGAGGGCGGTTGGCTGTGGTTTGGGCTGAAGGACGAGGTGATGGTCTCCAGCAGCACCAGGGGTTGTGGTTTCTCCTAGCAACACTGAACAGTCTTTGGTACCAGTACCGCAGGGTTTTTCTGTGGTACGAGCACAGACTTATTCTGAGTAAAATGGGGCTCTTGGACCTGCTGGTCCCTTTTCCTGTATCTGGATGTTTCCAGTTCTGCAAAGGGACCTTGTCTGGGATGCTCTGGGACAGCCGTGCTCCATTTCAGACACAAGGTGTGTGTTACGGGATGGGTTCAGCTCAGTCCTGGATTATCCAGCAGTAGGAAAAAGGCAGCAGCTCTGTCATTCCCACCGCTGCAGCCTGGTTCTGTGCTTTTTTTTTAACAGGGATTGCCTGTTATTAACAATTTCTGAGTTGCTCTAAACCCTATCAAGAAGACCTAATATAAGACAGAAGGTCTGTTGGTGATATTATATTTAAAGTTTTCTTATGGACCCTTTTCTTTAGAAGGAGGTTGAAATGGCAGATAACTGTTGTGTTATTTTAGCTCTGTGAACAACACTTGGAAGTCCCAGTCAGCACATGTGGAGCCAACTTAAATGCAAATTGCACACCACTGACAACTTTATTGCACATGAAAACCAAATTTCCCTGAGCCCAAAAGTGATCCGAGGGGGAGCAATGTTTGTTCCCAGTCCTGAGCAGGTACACGAGGGGAGACAACGCTGTCCTTGAGAGCCCTGGCCACCAGCCATGCTGCACAACGGGCTCCTAGGTACCTACTGCCGTTGTATGGAGCATCTTCATCAATAATTGAAAAATAAGCATCACCTGAGGAGTAACTTATTGACATGAGTGGCTCTGTATCATTGCTTGCTGGCGCTGGCACTGTGATCCTCAGCCAGCAGCAGAGAAAGGGGCTGAGGTTGTGCCTGCTCCCGCATGAGCCGCTGGGTTTAAACAGCAGCATTTGCTGCATGGCTGGGTCAGACCTTCCTGCACCCTCATAAATGATTTAAACCCAGAGTTATTTGGTAGCATCTGGCCCAGCCATACAGCCAGGCACCTTTTCAGGTCTCCCATGGTGTAATCTGTGACTGCAAGCTCATTAAAATGATGTTCCTGACCTTGTTTCTCCACGATCTTTAGGTGTGAATATCCCCATTTGGTGTGGAGCCTCAGGACATACAAATCATCTGGGGATCAATATTTCTTCCTTGCAGCTATTTGGGAATGCGATTGGGATCAGCCAGAGCTGTGAATGTCTGATTACCCCTCCAAATGCCTCCTTCAGAGTCCAAATAACTTTATTCTGGCATTTGCTGGTTTCCAGGAATTACAGGCACAAAACGTATAAGGCCCTTTGAAGCCTGACTGAAAACTTGACTTAAGCCCCCAGAAATAATAAAAAGAAAGTAAAGAACACAGTAAAGCTGCAGAAAAGGATTAAGTGGGGGGGAAAAAAGCCAGTGGGGACAAGTAATTCTGGCTGTATGTGATGGGGTGATAGAGTGCTGGTGCTATCACTGGAGCCAGGGACTGCTTCCAGGTTTACACGCAACCACTTTTTTTTCCTTTTTAAATCTGCAGACATTCTCCTATATTTTTGTGCTGTACTGGCATCATTTAAGAAGGGACTGAAGTTTAAGAGCAAAGATATTTTTTAAAATCTATTTCCCAGAAGTATGTTGTGTGTAACAAAGAGCCTGCAAATGTTCTGCTGCCTCTGAAGTCTTCACCGAGAAAACAGGCAGATTCAAAACTAACATCAAAAAAATAGTCTGGGGTTGGTTTTTAATGAACAATTTATGCAGTTTCTCTGCTGGTGCCCCTGGAAGGTAACCATGGGTGTGACCATTCCTGTTCCTCACGAGCATCTCTGGCTCCCATGGGAAGGGACCGGGGTGTCCCAGCGGCCGCAGCGGCCGCCACCACCTCTGTCCTGGGCTCTGCCACTCTCTATCCTCACATGAGCCTGGACACATCCCCATCGGATTAAAAGGGTTATAAATCCTGCTGGCAGGAGTCTGCGTTTTAGGACTGATGAGTATGATCGGAAAACTATTTGAATAAGTACAGTTATTATTAAAACCCTGCCAGGAGTGGGATGGCGTGCAGAGAAACTAATGCAAAACAATTTCTCCTTCATTTCTGAACGTTGCCTGGTTTTAATGTCGGCTAATAACATTAGTTTTTCATTGTTTCTTTGGGTAGATTGACTGCTTTTGTACTTTGTGTAGCTGGTGTGGGCAGGGGCCATACATACACAGACATAAGTGTCGTGACAGCCAAAGGCACTTGAAAACGGTCCAGGGTCAGGACTGGAAGTCTAAAATGGAAAAAGTCTAACAGCTTTGCCATTGCTAATAACTACATTTTTATGAGCTTGGTTGTAATATAATTCCCACCTACTGGGACAATTCCTGAGCTGTTTGTTCAATATTTATCTGGTTCTGAGTCAGACAAAACTCCCAGATCTCCAGGCAACGTAAATTACCATGGATCCTGCAGCCCTGCAGCCGCTGACCACGCTCAGCTGAGGCTGGGATAATCGCCCAGATTCCTCCTTATCTGTGCAGCAGCGATGTGACACCGGTTGTACTACATCTGTGTCCTCATGTTAGGACAGGATTTAGCTCCTGCTTTTCTAAAGACTACAAAATAAACTGAATAATGTGGTGAGCAAAGCATGCAGAGCTCTCCTGGGTCAGGCAGGTCCTGGGGTGCATTGCATCCCCTCGAAACCGTCCGCCCCAACCGGGTGCTTGTTGCAGCACCAACACCCAAGAGCAGCAGGGAAAGTTTCAAATTTCTCAGCTATATATTTTATATATATATACACACTTATATAAAATTGTGTCTTGTTTGGTGCAGATGCACCCCCACTGCTGTAAATGGGACTGCTGCAGAGGAACAGCCCCACTGGACATATTGGATTTAAAAAAAAAGTCTCTCTAGGTATTTCTGGTACATTCTGAGCATCCTTCAGTTTTGTTTCAACCTTTTAAATTTATAGGCTCACATTTCCTGAATTGCTTAGGGTGTTTTTGTGTAATTGCAGTAACAGAAGGACCCCTGCCCAGCAGCAATCAGCCAGGTACAAACCAGGGGTCCCAGGTGCCTCATCCCAAACCTAGGGTTTCACTGCACCCTGGAGAACTCTTGTCTGGCTTTCAGCACAGAAATCATGCGAAACGTACAAAAAAGACCACTGTTTTCCCTATGTAGGTAATTTTTGATGTGGTAATAATCTGTTTCCTGAAAGAAAAAAAAAAAGGTCAGAGAATAGAGAACTGGGGAATAAAATGTACTCGAGTGTGAGCAGGGCTGCTGGGAGCATCCCGTGCAGCTGCGTGCAGCGCTGGCCAAGGCACAGCCCCAGGTGCTGTCTGATTGCTGCTTCCTTTCAAGGGGTTTTAAAATGTGACATTCAAAGGCTGGAGCCCCGTGGCACGGGTTAAGAGCCGTCGTTGCTGACAGGATGATCTGGTCACATGTTCCAAGTGCGACTTCGTAAAGGTGATGGGCACTTCTATAAAACTCTTCCCATTTGTCTGCAAAACTCCTGCAGATCAAGACCCATGAATTATTTGTGTAATGAGATCAGGCAGACGTTAATGCTGCATGGTCTTAAGTTGTTTTAAATTCTGGAGATGAGATGGGATCAAGCAGGACAGGGCAGTGCAGAGCATGGGGACTTGTCTTCCTGTGAACATCAGCACATCCCCAATGGGTGCCTTTCCCGTTTCTCTGTTTCCCTGACACTTGGCTGCAAAACTTTGTCTCCAAAATTTTGAAGGAAAAACAACCAAAAAAATTGTGTTTGTGAGTGCTTGGACTGAAGGGAGAAAGGGTGGAGGGTATGGGAGATAGAAAAAGAATAAAAAAGGATAAAAAGGAGGGGTAGGGTGAAGGAGGTGCTGTCCCCACTGCACCAAGTGAGCACAAGTGCGGTGAGGATGGAGCGCAGCCGGGGGCGCGATGCTCTGCAGCTGCCTTCCAAACTGCTTTGCCAAAGAGAAATAAGCATTAAAAAAAAACCCCAAACCCCACCAAAAAGAAACAAAACATCCCAAAACCACTGGGGTTAGCTGGGCTCTCCGGTGAGATCAACTCCTGCAAAACTCCATCTGCTGGAGCACCGTGGGGGTGGTTTGGGGGGTGAGGAGGCTTTACTAAAGAGTTTTGTAGAAATTTGTCGGTTCTAGCAGTTGGGGCTAGAGGAGAGGATGTCACTTAAGAAAACCCCAACATATTCTGAATCTCAGCATTAACTCAATAAAAGGGTTTTCAAGTTAGATGAAGGCAGAGGGAGAATATCGGAGGGAGTTGGGTGGCTTTTTGTAAAATGATCTGCCAATTTTCCACCAATAAATCATCCTCTAAATATTTTCAATTCTTTTCCTAACCCCTTTTAATTACAAACAAATAAAACCAAAACCAAATGAAGCAAAAATAGGTCATCTTCAAAAGCAGGGAAAATAGTAGCAATATAGGCTGTGAGACGGTTGCTGTAATGTCCTGTAAATGTAAGTAGCTACAGCAGGCTCTTACTGCTGCTATTTTACCTACTGAATGTTAGCATTTGGACATGGTTTTGTTTACTTGCAGTCGTGTGGTGATTGCTTTGACTTAGGCAAGTCTGGGAAATAAGTGTGAGAACTACGCGTTCTTCAGTTTTCCTCTGTTCATCCCCTTGAACGTGAGCACTTCTCTATTTCCCCATTTAAATATACATGGTGTCATGTTTGTGGAGGGATGCACGAGGGAGGGAAAGCATTTTAAGATAAATTATATATCAGGGCTTTGGTAAAAACAGCAATCGCTGTCTGGTTGCATGGGGCTGTACCTTTCCATGGCCCTGGAAGGGTTAAGGGCAGCAACCTTGCCTGCAGCCAGGCCTGCACAGATCCATCTTTCCTGAGAGTCCCCATCCGAAATCAGAGCAACCGCAAAGACAAATGGAAAAGGCTTAAAATATAACAGCCTGTAGGATATTTTGGTAAATGATCATGATGTAAAATTGTGTAGAGATGGATTAGTGAAGGAATAGACAGTTATAAAGTTAAAGCAATGATGTCTCTGAAACTAATTCTAAATTAATGACGCCTTGTAGATCTTTACTGTCTTCCATCTGAGGACTTCAAGCTGACATACTGACATTTATTAATTAGAATTCATTTTACAAGAGAACGAGCCGAGGATGAAAATGGAGAAGTCACTCTTGGTCCGTCATAAGTCAGATGTCAAGGATGTGAATAAGCAATAAAGAACACAACCGCAGGTTCCCAGCCGTGGTGATGTTGATCGGAGAGGCAAGGGACGTAAATTCTGCACAAAGGTGGAAACCACACCTGGGTCAAGCGAGATTTATTCTGCTCAGGGTTGAAGTCAATGAGCTCTTTGTAAGGGGGAAGGGGTAACAGATCTGTGCAGCAAAGAAAAGCCCAATGTGAAAACCCAGATGAAGTGTAACCCTGTTGTGAATTAATGATGGTGATGAGCTCTGTGGATACACCGTGCTCTTCTCATTTATCTAAAATATCTCATACAGACTGTGCTTAGTAGATAACAGACTCTAATCTTTCTTTTCTTCACATTTATTTATAACTGTTTATGAATTTAATTAAACCCAAAACACATTTTAAAATAAATGAACAGAAATGGGAAGTGATGAAGACGAGAAACGCGGGCACAGAGGAAGGCAGCAATGGGGAGGAGGGCGCTCTGTGACTTCTGCTTGGGATTCATTCAGCTTTGAGGAGCCATCAGGTACAATTAATTTTTAACAACATAGACTGTACAGGCTCATTTTTGTGCTGGGACCGAGCTGGATTCTCTCCTGATCAAGTTGAACAGGAAAGGGCTTAAATTGAGGTTCCTGAGCTGGCAAGATAGGACATTAATCCAAACTGTTAGACAAGCCAGAAATGAAGTTAATTTTTTTAAATGATGAAATAGCTTATCTGCGAGGAGGTGTCCTCCCAGATTGACACACAACTGAAAGTCTGCATGAAACTAATAAAATTATATTGTGGGGGTGGGGAATTGCAGATTGGCCAAAACTGTAATTAGCTTCTGTTATTAAACCCTTTTGATGAGGTTTTGTTTTGATTAAACACCATCCTGATGGAGACACCCAGGGTGAAAAGGGGAAAACCTACAAGAAAGCCGTGAGACTCTTAGAAGCACACTGCAAACTTTTATGGTGATACCAAGATTTGCTCAGGGTGAGCAATAATTTATATGGAGACAGAGCCAGAAAGATAAAACCTACAACCAGCATTGGCGTTGTTTTTACCATAGAGGAGCCCTTTCCTGGTGAGGACGGGGCATCTGCTGGTCCTGCTGACATCCCAAGGAAATTATGCTAAATCATGTAAATGTTGGGATCTCCATTCTAAACATTTCAGTGCTTATTCTGTCTTCCCTGAAGAATATTATTTGGTAAAACAAAACAGCTCTTAATCAACCACTTGCTTTGTTCAAGCAGGACACCTCTTGATGGTGTGGGAAGGATCAAAGAGCAATCCTCATTTTAAAGTAAAAAAGGAAAAAATCTGAATAGCCTTCAATACAGTTAACGAGATTCTGTCCACTTCTGCACTAATGACTCTGATCTCAGTTACCCACCGGCTCCTGATGTCTTCCCTGGCAAACTGGGGCAGCGTTCAGCCAGGTGCCAAACT
The DNA here is from genome assembly GCF_000695765.1 of Mesitornis unicolor. Taxonomy (NCBI): domain Eukaryota; kingdom Metazoa; phylum Chordata; class Aves; order Mesitornithiformes; family Mesitornithidae; genus Mesitornis; species Mesitornis unicolor. The sequence goes on from NW_010204219.1 coordinate 24,953, forward strand.
TCGCTATTAAAATGCAACAGAATGAAAGTGAAATATTGGTTTCTCTCCTCACATCCAGCCCCAGTCTGCCTTTGAAGAAAGTGAGCCGTATAAAAAATGGATGAAAAGGTTCCTTGGGAAATTGCAGTATTTGCCTACAGCGAAGTCTGATTTCTGGGGACAGATCGACGGAAGATTGGAGACACTTGGAGGGCTTTATTGACTCCCTGCCTAAAGCTAACAAAGCTTTCAGTGCCCATCCAATGCAGACAGAAATGAACAGTCTCTGTTGTTCCAGCCCTTTGTTTTTTGCCTCAGAACGAGCCTGAAGATCAGCTCAGAGCCTGGAAGCTTGTTTTCACCCAAAACTGGTGATAGGTGGAGAGTCCTGGGGTTTTGGGGGCATGGGTGCTGGGGGCTGGGTGCCCTCCTGCTCCCTGCTTGGTGGGGGAGCCTTAATGGTCCCACAAAACCGGCAGGATTTATGCTGACATAGGCTTTTTGGCTTAAAAATCCATCTTGTCAGATGCTCTCACCCACTCAAGCGTTAGCACACGTTTATCGCCATGGGTGCATCATGTAATAAACTGGGAGCCCCGACTGGACAAAACTTTTGGGGTTATTTTTTTCCTCCTACTCCTCTGTAAATCATCAGATGTGCTTTATTTCTGCAGGTTGCCATTACTTTAGCATAGAGGAATGCGATGAAAGAGTAAGAGCAGGGAAATAAGTTGTTTTTCCTTATCAAACAAACAAAACCTTCAGCCTTAGCAGATCCCTGAGTGCTTGTGAGACAAAATACCCACATAGCTGGGTCCTTCCTCCTGGACCATGGGATGCAGGGGCTCCCGTCCCCGTTTGTACAAACCCTTGCGAGGCAGCAGAGCAGCCAGCATCTGTTGCTGCCGTTGATGGTAGAGGATGCTCGTTTCTTTCAGCCAAGGTTGCCTCCTGCGCTGGTTGTGTTCAACAGCACAGCTTTTTCCCAAAATCTGTGAGCTGGAGCCTGTATTTCACGCTGCAGCCGCAGCGTCTGGGCTGCGGGACGAGAGTGCTGCGAGTGGCACTGTGCTTCACAGCCAGCTCTGCGGTGGTGGGCTGGCAGCCAGGGCCTGGGAACATCCCACACCCCTTTTTTGGGAACCTGAGCAGAGCCAGGCTTTGCAGCGTGGTTTTTCAAAAGGATGAAGCCTTGTTTCTGCTATGTACTTCTGTGAGGGCTTGTAGAGAAATAGTCTGTCCCCTTCAGAGAGGGACTACACGAGGGTCACTCACCTTATGAGGTTTAAAAGGGGATTCAGTTATCTGTCCTCCTCTGACCTTAACATCTGAAGCAGCAGAGGATGCCTCCAGTTGAGCATCTGGGAATAGCACCGCATCAGTCTTCCTCCTGCAGGGTCCTCTGCCGTGCCCTTTCTATTGTCTGAGATGTTGTTCAAATCCTGGCTCTTTCACATGTGATCAGCTTCAGCTTTGCTGGAGTTGGGCAGAAGGGAAAGCAAACAGAGCTCTATTCTCCAACACGACTGCCATGCTGGGTACCACACACTCCTCTGGCCCTTCCCTCCCGCTGCTGATCCCTGCATCAGGACATCCCTGGGCTTTGCCGCAGGAATGGTCCTGAGGATGCTGCCAGGGATGCTCCTGGGGAAGTATCCTGAGAATGCTCCTCCATCACCTCCCTCCTCTCACGTAAAGGGTGACAGGATCGCAGTTCCAGCACAGGGATGCTTATTTGCTGGAACAGGAGCATCCCCCTGTACCTACAGTACAGCTGTCCCTAAACTTACCTACAGTCATGCTGATGTGTGGTGACATCTTTCTTCTCCATAGCCCATGGAAACGCTTCTCCATCATATCGGGCAGCCCGTCACCAGCCCTTTCTTCAGCTGGAAGCGTGTTAAAGCCACTCATGTGCCCAAGAGCTTCGCTGCGGCTTTTCACAGCTCTGTGAACGTCACACAAATTGATTAAATACTGTAACTAATCTAGGGCTATTTAGGGCTTCATGGTTGTTGCTGTACAGCGAGACTCTGTGAGGGGAGCCACGGCACAGACTCCACTGGTCTGGAGCAGGGGGACGGACCCTGCCCAACGCAGGTGGAAATGGGGAATGTGCAGTTTTTGGGACTTCTGTTTCTATATCGTTCTTTGCCCTGCAATATCACAACATATTTTTGGACCTATTCTGACAACAGTCATCTCCAGTGTGAAATATGAAACAACAGTACTTTACAAAAATTTAGAAAGAAAAAAACCCAAGCCACCTTTTCTTCTGACTGTAGTTGGAATTTCACGGAGCAGAATCTCTATGTGATCTAAAAGCTGCCCAGGAGTCCAGCCAGCAGGTCCTGAACAGCACCAGGAAAAGCTGCAGTCAGCATTTGATTTAAAGCACAATATTTCACTTTAATGAGGAATCTGTTGGACCCATGCTCCCCTTGTGCACCTCCCAGACTAAGGCAGTGGTGTGTCTTTAGCTTGATTTTACAGAACTGGAGAAACTTGGGTAATGTAAAGCTGCAGGAGGTTTTCTTATGCCCTCAGACTGCTCTTGGAGATGAGTGATGGTGTTTGGGGCTTGGCACTCAGTGCTCCCTCCTGCCGGCTGTCAGAGGCAGACCTCATTTTCTCAGCTACTTTCCATATTAGCATACAGAAGGAGAGAGAATATGCTTAAATGAGTTTGTTTAGCTTTTGGTAACGTTTTTGGATGTCTCTGAAAATCACAAATGACTCAGCAATGTATTTCAGGCTTTGATTTAAAGGTGTCTCCATGTGTTTGGGATCAGAGTGGAACGTTAGTGTGTGCACATTGCTCCCCATTTCCATCTGCAGGGAGATGCAGAACTGTGTCAGCCAGAAACGTTGACAGAAATGAGCTTTGCAGGTCCTGTACTTGGTGATTTGTTTGGTAAAACCCCCTTCATCTCTGTGCTGTGCCCTGTTTTAGAGTGGTTTTCCACGGTCTGAGGTCTCAGGCACCTTGCTGGTAGGAAAACGTGGGGTTCTTCTCTGCTATCTCAGAGCCAAGGCTGCAGAGATGTTCCAGTGATTTTGGTAATTTCAGCCTTCCATTTATCACAAATTTAATGGATAAAATGTGGAAGCTGACAAGCGTCAGGAATTTGGTGGTATCATATCACTGATATGACAACTTACCCCTCGTAACCCTGTGCAATGCTGTCAGTCTGTCCCTGCATGGCCCTGATGGCTCCTCATCCACTTTGTTCCTTTTCCAGCTCGACGTTTCTCACTGCGCAGCCCTGCTGCAGACATTCATATCTAAGAAATATAATCAATGCCTTGATTTCAGTGCTATGGGCCTTCCCTATAGAAATCCCCTGCTCTGTCAATTAATAGGACCAAATTTCATGTTACTTAACATCTATAGTCCTTGAAGGCAGGAGATCCCAGCATCTCCATCTGTATTTGCTGGGATTATTGCTCGGAAGTGGCTCAGCTCCTAAGCCACTGCTGCAGAGGCTCCATTAACGTCCTGATTTGTTGTACACATGAGCTGGAAGGATTTCAGTGCCGCAGGTCGAAGGAGGAAACCTGACACCCATTCTTCCAGCAATTAAAGTTTGTAAAGTAAACTCTGTGTATTTCATTAAGGAAACGGATCCATTAGCACTGGGAATACCGTTTATGAATATTTCCTTGTAATGGAAAAGTGAGTGTGTTGACAGGATGAATTATTAGACATATTTACAAACAGCTGTTAAAAAGCCTACGTGTGTGTCCCAGCTGTACTTTTTTCCCCTTTTATGCAGGGTTTATACCGGTTACACTTTGAAAAGCCAGCTTGATTGGCTTTCATGCAAAGAGAGGTAAGCTTGATTAATTTATTCACGCTCCACAAGACTGCAGTCACAACCAGGGGAGCAGTCTGTCTGTCTGCAGCTCATTCGTGGAATAAACCCAAGGGCAGACAACCAGTACACAGCCTGCGCGGTGTTTAATTACCGCTATTGGGTACATCTGATAGGGGAATCGATAAATCTGAGTCTTTCCCCAATCTTGCCGATTTCTCATGGAATTTTTCTCCGTATGAGAGAAGAACCAAGGTCACTGCTGGGAATTGGATCTCAGCGACACCATACAGGACCTGGCGTGGTTCGCTCGCTGCTGCTACAGGTTTAAAGGCACAGATAGGGAAGGAGGATTAAGGCCGAGATATTGCCACTTGAGGTATTGTGAATGCTACTTCTAAGCATGTCAGCTTGGAAGTTATAGGAAATGTGAATCCCATGGCATTAGACAGATTACAAGTACGAAATATGCAATGAGATTATTGCCAAGACTTTCAGATTTTCTCCTGTCTGCAACCCCTCCTGCTGTCATTTTTCCGCCTCAATCTTTTGCTTTCCTGTCGATGAAATAGATATAATGACTCTCAGCTGGAGAGGCACAAACAGGACCTCGTACTGCACCCAGCACGCGTTGGGACCATGGCGCACGTGGCATCGCAGCAGGGAAAGCTTGACCCGAAAATATCCATGTCCGCTCCCTGCAGCGAGGTCCCTGTATCCCTGGCAGCCCCTGGCACAGCCTCCATTCCTCTTTGACGAGACGCCATGTGGGAAGTTCCTTGTGGTGTTTCCATCTGACTGCAGCAGCATCTGCTGCTGCCGAGAAAGCTGCGAGGAGACTGAGAGAGGCTCAGCCTGTGCCTGTGCCTGCCCCTCGGTGGCAGCGGCTGTGGGTCCCGGCTGGTGGCAATGCTCCAGAGCCGTCATCGCCCTCCTCGGGGCCTCAGATGCTCAGGTTTGCCCCTAGCCCCATTGCACTTGAGCATAGCTCAGGTCCATCGCTATTTACCCAGGTGGTGTAGCAACTGCTGGAGATAACAGAATGATGTCGTTAAAGATAAGTGCAGGCTTTGGGGTATTTCCCTTTGGGGTACCCCTGCCACCCATTTCCATCTCTCCCAGTCATTTCCATATTCTCTGCTCCAGAGCCAGTTCCTTCAAGGAAAACTAGAATTTGGTGGAGAAATGGAGCACTTGAGGCTTTGGAGCTGCAGGGAACCACTTGGGACAGGCTTTGTGTTTTGGTGATGGATTTGCTGAGGTTGGTTTTGATATTGTCTGAATCTGGGTCTCCAATTTCCTTCCCCTGGCCCCAGCAGGGATCTGTTTTCCATGCACGGCTGCAGGAGCAGGATTGTTCCTGTGGCACAAGAGATGCTGATTTAATACAAGCTGTGTGAATTCTCTGTATTTATACCCATAGTTTTTATAAATTTATTTAAACAAGTAGGCTTAGTCTGGAGCCAACTCTGTTTCTATGTGTTGAGATTCCCTCTGAGTATTTTTGGTCTCTTTAAGCTGAATCCATGAAACGAATACAGTCATTATAAAAGAAGATTTTAAAGTTAATTAAAGAAATGGAAGTATGTACTTCTAAAGAAGTTAGATTTGACATAGCATCTGTATATAAAACACCTGGTTTCAAAGGAGGTCTAGCGGAAGGACACATTCTCTCTCCAGGGTGCTTAGGTTGATGAGAAACCCATTTGTAAGGAAAATTTACTTTGGAAATGGTTGAGAGCAAGCTGCTGCAAGACTCTACCGAGTGATTGATTTGGTCCATGGGTTCATCAGATCATTGCTTCCAATAGTATAATTTTGCTTATTTATTTTATATATGATCAATATGATAAATACTACAGAAACATGGAAGTGCCAAGTAGATTATTTCTGGCCACAGTGGAGTGGCACGGGGCCATGCTCCAGCTTCCACTGTGTGCCTTGTGAAGCAGAAAAGCAATTCAGTCGGACTAAAGGCTACAGATGAGGCTGTATGTTCTCTGCAATAAATGCAAATGATTTGAATTCATTTCGCTGGTAAGAGGAGAAGGGGGAAAAAATTAAAGCTAAAGATGTTGCAGATCAAGGAATTCAACTTTAAACAGACACAAAATTAACATAAAAGAAAACATGACAATAAAGAGAGGGGGAAAATAGATTTCACTGAAATAATCTGTTTTAATGATAGACCATGATCTATTTCTGAAGTGCCTCTCTGTGGTAGTGTTTTTTCCCTTTTTTTTTCTTTTGAGAGTGTGTACAATAGCATTATGGCCTAGCTGCAATCAGTCTGCTGCGAACAGCTTGTATATATTTGGATGTTCACTGGCCCATGAGAGCAAATCGTCCTCCCTTACCATCAAAGACTTTCTTTTCCAGTTCCTTTATTAGGTAACAAATGGTTCTCATCTCTTTTGTTCTTCAGTGTTGAGCACGTTCAGTTTTCCTGGCTCTTCTTTTATTATTTTTGCTTAGATTTGTTAATGACTTGTGTTTATTGTTTGTGAGCATCAGTGTTGTAGTCTGCTCTGCTTTTCACTGAGAAATACCTTATAATGAAATAAAGCTCAGAGCTTATCAATGCCAAATACAGCATAGATAATACATAAGTTTCTTCCATGAAACTCTCATGACAGCATGTTGTGGTCATTCTTCTAAACCTCTTTTAACAGAAAGTAAATTTCTACTTGTTCCTTGCAACTGCCACAGCTGCTAAATGAGTACCCGATATCTCTGACATTTGGTGTGCAATGCAACGGAAGAAATAAATGATAAAATTATCTTAAAGTAACTACATATAGTCTGCTCAAGTGTCATCTAATTTAAATTTAGTTTTAGTTACTTCTAGGCTAAGGCGTTGTGCAAAGGAGTTCTGCTCTTCTCTGCATCCTGAGGCGAGCGAGGGACGGGAGCTGCTGGGGCCACCTGGGATGGCCAAACACAAGGTGAGGGCTCTGCTCACATGGCATTGCCCCATCTGACAGGGAAATCAGCTCCAAGGCTTCATTTTGGAGTGACCAGGAGTCACTTGGAGTTATCCAAGCCCATGGGAGGCACAGCCTGAGGATGCTGCGGTGCTGAGGAGTTCAGAGACGTCAATCAGATGTTGACGAATGTGCATTTGGTTTCCCCCTGCCCCTCTTCCTCTCTCCCTGAGTTAAACCTCAGGCCTGAGCAACATGAGAAATCATGGAATAGAAAAAAATGAGCATTCATAATTAGAAATGGTCTTTTCCTTTTGTCTGCACTGGGTATATTTAACTGGTCTGATTGAGCTGCTAATACACATTTGCCAAGGAAAACTTTCTCCTTTAAACCTTCCACTTCTCCAAATAGAGAAAGGAGCTGGAAGTAGGTCTTGGCACAGCCTTGGAGGGATTTGAGCTGGGACAAATAATACACCTGCTCTCCTTTTTTTTAAATCTAGTCCGTTTCTATCAATTTAAAATCATGAGTTATTTTGCTTAGGTCAGTGAGCAGGAGGTGCCCAGCTGACAGACCACACATGTGGTGCACAAGAAGAGATCTTGGGGCTCTCACTGAAGAAAACCTGATTTTTTTTCCTGGTTTTGGGGTAAGCTGAAGTGGCTGATGTTGGGTTGGGGTCCCAGGTTTGGTCCCAGCACGAGTGAGGACTGTTCACACTGGAGTGAAGTGAGGTTTCATCCCCTTCGACCAGATCTGAGTGCTTGGGCTTAGCATCTGAACGGCCTCATCCAGACCCCACCGTTGCTGCCAGCTCCCCTTAATTAAGGCGATGCAAATGGGCTGCAAGGGGAAAGTGCCAGGGAGAGTCAAAGCAGCTCATGAAAGGGAGCACAGACAAGGAAGGGAGAAATTATTCACAGAGCCCTAAAGTTTACTTCTAAGAGGTCTTTTTAAAAAAAAAAATCCTATACTTTCCTTGATCATTTGAGAGAAAAGATCCATCCACAGACAGATCTCCAAAGAGATTATTATTTTTTTCAGCATTGGTATTGCTTTAATCCGTGGTCTCTTCAGACAGGGGATGTTTAATTGGTGCACTGATGAAATGAAATGTTTAAATAGATTGAATGGCAGACTTTTTCCCTCTGTTGTGACATTAATCCCCCAATATTTCTGGGCCCCGTGCTGGGTATTGAGTCAAAGAAAGGAACCAGAGGAGGTCCCTCTCCATCCATCTGCCTGTGATGTGAAAACTCCCCGGCTACACTTACCACACATGATCCCATACATCAATTAAACTGGAGACCTTTCTGCAATAATCACTTACACACATGAAATACATCACTCCCTATGGTACATCTGTCCTGACTCTGGGCAGACATCTCTGCCGAGGAGATGCCATGAGGACATGGGATGGGGAGGAGATCGTGGTTTTTTTAGCTTTGGCAGTCTGTATTCCTCATGATTGTATCAAGTTTCCTAATAAGAACATTTAAAATGAACCTGTACCTGTTCTGCCTTTCTCTGACTTCATCTGAGCTCCCTGAACAGAAAGAGTTTCTATAGAAAGGAGTTTCTATAAACTTCTGGGTTTGTGTTTGACTACAAACATCTCCCTCCCCTCTCTTTCCCATAAAAACTCCTAAGAAATACTGAAAAGGGTATGAAATGATAAGCAGAATCCAGGCTCCACGTTCCTCAGTCACTTACAAAATGCTTTGCAGAATTCGCAGCAACAGATTAACACAGCCTCACAAATGAAAGCGTTTCCAGCTCCCAGCCATTATGCAAGGAAAAAATCTCAATCTCCTCAGGCAAATGGGAAAATAAGAGATGAAATTAGGGTTTAAAATAATTTAGTTTTGCATTTAATTTAGTTTCGCATTGTCAGTAATACACTGCCTACAGAAAAATTAAAAAGATTATTGTAGAATTAAAGGCAGAGCCACAGCGCATTTGACAATGTGCTCCGTATTTTATGTTCATTAGGACAGGGAGCCTGAAATACTCATTTCTTTATGATGAAGGAACTAAAGATTTCCAATGAACATGCTGCAATGATCGTGCTGGGGAGATTTATTGCTAAAACAGCTTGTTAATCACAGAGTCCACCTTTAGGGCTTCACAGGACAAGTGACTATGTTGTGCAGATGCTTCTCCTCCAAAAGTAAATGGGGACCCTGCAGACAAACCTCAGCAGGTCCTGAAGAAATGCAGATGTGGACGTTTAGAACAGAGATTTTGGCAAACCACGGTTTCCCTCTGTTAAAAGCCGCTGTTTTGGATACCCATCTCTGGAAAATTGGACGTGTGTGTCGCAATGCGCCCTGCTCCAATTTTGGAAGATTTCTTCCAATCTCCTAGCTATAGGTGCTGGAAATGTTGAAAATGGCCCCGATGGCTCCCTAGTAACAGCCTGCGGTGGAGGCAGTGGGAAATGGGACCGTGTTGGTCACCAACACCTTGGGATGATGCTGGAGATGTACCTTGTCCTTGTGTGCCTGGAGTTGAGAGCAATGAAGGCTTTTTCCCCTCTTCCTAGGACAAACACAGACAGGAAATCTTCAAGAGCCACCTCAAGCACAGTAGGTTTGTTTGTAATTGCATCATTAGTAAAAAATAATAAATGCAGACAAAGAGATGACAAGAAAACCCGTGGTCCTTCTTGCTGGATCTGCTTCAGCCACTGAACAGGAGCAGGTTGGGGAGGGACCATGCACAGTGGGTGCTGGTGCAGCTCAGAAGTGACCCCTGAGCAGGCACAGGTGCCCTGCTCGCCGGGGAACGGACGCCGATCGATGGTGAAGCAGGCAGTCGAGGCGGAGCAGGATTTGCCCCTTAGGAAATCATTAAACTGTAAATTGTCGGTGTGACAGGCCCGAGTAGTGCAGGTCTTCTGGTTCACGTCAAAGGCTGTGCGAGACTCCTTCGTTAGAGGGTCGATAATTGGTTTGATGAACTGCAGTCGCTCGCCCCATGCAGTCACAGGCTGGGGCGCTTACAACAAATGACGGTCCAACAAAGCAGCTCCTGGCCTTGAGCATCACTTGGGCAGCTGGAGGGCTGCTCTGGGGCCACGGCCGGGCCCTGTGAGCGGACATTTCCAAAAGCAATGGGTGGATGCCCAATCTCATGGTCCACCTCCAGGGAAGGACCCTGCTCCCTGTTCTTGGGCACCCACCAGTCCTGCTGTCTGTCCTGGTGTCTGTTCTGGAGCTTCTGTCCAGCTCTGCTTGATGACCATGGGCTCGCAGGTCACTTTGATGATGCTTTGGAAAACCGTTGTGTTTCTGAGTGAGACCGGGGTGCAAGAAAGAGTTGGCAACTTCTTCAGATGACCTTTCCTTGCACAATTTGCTTAGCTTATGGCTGGGATGGAAACCTCTCCCTGCTCTCTGCACTGCATTTAGAGGGAGATGTGCAGCCCCAGAAGTGTGCAACACAAAGATGCAGGGGAATATTTATTGAAAACAAGAGATGGGGCGGCATGCTGTGTAGACCTGGGGTGGTCCCACTACAGAGCCAAAGGAAGGGCTAGGAAAAGGAGATCCCAGTTACCTTCTGAGTACAGGCCAATATGACCACTGTTGTAATGTGTTTTTTAAAAGTTGATCCATGTTACCAGTATCTTTGCAGCATTACTTTTGTGTTCTTCCCTGTATGATCCCCTATTTTCAGCTGAGGCAATTCTTAGCTGTAGAAAGACAACTAAAAATGGCGTATTGTCTGTGCCTTGAATTTCTGACATGACATTGTCGGCAATTGTGTTTTTGACAGTAACAAGACACTCTAGAACTCAGGATTTGGAGACTTTCTGTTCTCCTGCACTTGCACTTAATGAAAACTGAGTTTGTTTTACAAAGAAAAAAACCCTTTCTGAGTTAATTTCAGCTCAGTTCAGGGGATACAGAGGTAGGAACTGAAGCTAACATTTATGAGAAGATCTGAGGAGGGGAAAGGATAAGGTGTGTTAGGAAAAGAAAAATCCTTTCATTTTCCAAGAAAGTATTATGAACAGTAGAGAGAAAAGAAATTACTTGACAAGGTTCTTCTAAAGAGAAAGAATAGCATAAAGTGCTGGTTAAATTCCCATTGATCTTTCACTCAGCTTCCCATATACATGTGGGTTTGACTATTTGATATTTCCTTTCACTGTCATAGGTAATAACTGAGTGGAAACAATCATTTCTAAATAACTGCCTATGATTCTTCTATTGTAGTGATTAGTGCTGAATAATTATTAGCTCTGCTGAATATTGCATTGATAGATATGATGCGAGTCGCTGGAAGCTGTCAGCCGCTGGCATCTGCGCTATTGACTGATGCTGAGCAGTGCTGTACCTATGGATGGTGCCTATGGACGGTGCCTATGGATAGTGCCCATAGATGGTGCTCTTCCCCTCGATCAGAGGCCTGAACTGGGCTTTCCTGAACTCTGCAGCTTGTCCTAAGTGGACACAAGGAAAAAAAACCCCAAACATTTATATTTTCCTGCTTTAGAAATTAGGGAAAAACAGAATTTATTTTATTACCCCGAGAATGCCAGATGCAGTGCAAATACTGACGTTGGCTCCTGCCGCATCTGCAGGCAGGGAGAAAAACGCCAGAGGCAATGCATAAAGCCAGGAGTTGTAGAGATTGTGAAGAGCTGGGTGCTGGGAGGATGGAAAGGCTCCTTGTCGCTTTGCACGGCACAGACAGATTCATGACCCCCGCGCTCTGAAGGAACAGAGTTTATCAAAGATGAGGACAGAGAGAAATTGTGAATACACAGCCTAGAAACAGAGACCGATCTTTCACTGGGTCTTTGCTTCACCGGCTGCTTAAAGACTGCTTTGTCATCTGTGGGACGGATCCTGCTCGCAGAGAAGAAGTACTTGGTGTAGCTCCCAACGGAAGAGGAAATGGGAACAAGAAGTTGGGTCCCAGGCCCTTTCTGTCCCCCAGCACCAGACACCCAGATGTGATGGAGAGCATCAGGCACGGACTGATATTTGCACTATTTAGTTTGTGTCTCTGTGGTGATACTGTGAATGTGCGCAAATATGCACTTGTGTGGTGGTTGCGTGGAGTTTTGTCACCGTATGTATTTGATTGACTTAGAGTCAGGACCTTCCTTCTGTTACGGCTCCAGACTTCGAGTCCAACACTGAACGCCTGTCACCCTTTTCAGGAAATGCTGCATGCCAATAGCCACAGAAGGGTTTCTCCAGCAGTAGTTTCAGTGCAGAACTTCCTAATACTTAAATCACACAGGCAACTCCTTAGCCCGGCAGCACATCCATCACCTGAGCAAACCTGGGTGAATCCCCACCTGGTTTGTTTTGCTCTCCATGTGTGGGAACAACCCCTTGCTCACGCTGCTCCCAGCCGAGCAGTCCTGTAATTAGCTTGAGACAGACTCTCCATACAGGAACATAATTGACCATCAATAAATAATAAACAGAAGACAGGATGCAGACGGTCCTGCAAAGAGGAGAGGAATGGTTGTTGAGACACTCTGACCTGCCTTGTATAGCTTTCTGCAACAGGAGAAATTGCATTAGTGGGATGCGCGTTTAACCAAGGCTGGTATTTGTAATAGGATTTAGTACTATTCAGTGTGAATGCATGACACAGTGAATGCACTGGGGACAGAACAGCGAAAGAGGAAAGCTTGCAAAGGAACCAATGCTGCCATCCACTGAGTGTCTTCTGTTCCCTCTCCTGAGCTAAACAGCTGCAGCCTGTGCCTCTTTCCAGGATGTCGAATCCCCTGCGCCCGAGCTGCCAGTGCAGCCCAGAGGACCCTTTCCGTGGGAGCGGGGCTGGCGCTTGGCTGCAGTGCTCAGGGAGGTGTGCCCATGCTCCAGGGACAGCTGTGCAGGCACCCCAGGAAAGGAAACCCCTTTCTGAAGGGTGGTAAATGTGACGAGATGGGGAGGAACACAGGCAAGCTCACCTCTCATTTTATCCCCAGAGTGCAGGCGCTGCTTTACAGCCCTCCTGGGAGGGGGACAGAGCAGGGTCCTGAGCTGCACAGCAGAATGCAGAGGCATTCCCTGCTGGACCACCCCCACGAGAGGCTCCAGAATCCTGCACATGGGGAAATGGCAAAACTAACAGCAATCGTGTTTTTCCTCTCAAAAACCACTCTTGGCAGGGTCCTGCTAACCTGCACCAAGTGCTGCATCAGGTGTGTCCCTCCATGAAATGAACTGGGTTGAACAGGATGCAATGAGCCTGCTCCTGTAGCCATGCTAACGGCCATGGAGGTGAGAGGGGCTGGGGGGAACTGCCCTGTGTGCGGCTTTGGGTTGGTTTCGTCACTGAGTTTTATTGTGGAAGAGGCCCTGGGTGATGGCTATAATTTTATCTCGAAAATATTCCAATATGTAATAAATAAATTGTTAAAAAATTCTTGATGACAAGAAATGAAAAACAGCAATCCATCATGTTATTGATTTCCTCCATCAGTTGCACTCCTCAAAATTGCTCCCGTGCCACCTCGCTGGGGCGGGTGTAGCTGAAGCAGGGAGCTTGCAGGATTTGGGAGCAGCAGTGCCCTGCTGCAATGCTGGGGCCGGCTTTTCCTCCTGTTTGCAGCCGTTCCCAAGCCCTCATAGGTCAGTGCAGATAACCTGTGTGGCTCAGGGGTGGTTGAAGATGCTCCTCACTTTGGTACCCCACAGCTTGTCCAACACTTGTGCCAGGCCAGCAAGAGAGGGCAGGCAGTGGCTCTGTGGTGAGCTGCTCCATCCTGAGGTGGGATCCTCTAGATCCCAGCAGCAGGTGGACGCAGGGCTACCAGTCCCAGCTGGCCATGGCTGCTGTGGTTGGTCTCTGCTAGGTTTTGGCAGGCCAGGAGGTGTGAAGGTCGATGACTTCAAGGGCTCTGTGGCACACATACAGTTTTCACACTGCTGGTGGTGACATGGTTGTCAACTCCATTTCAGAGATGGGGAAACTGAGGAACAGAGAGCCTAAGTGTCACCCTCCCTCCCAGAACTGGGTGGGAGGGGTGTAGAGGGGGGAGCAAAGCTGAGAACAGAAACGAGCAGCTTCCATCCCCTCTCTCCCAAAGCTGAAGGGAGGCTGCAACCCCAGAAATGTGGAGCATCTTGGGGCACAGGTGAGGAAGGCTTTAAGAGGGGCAGGTGAAGGAGCCTCGATGTCCATTACCGTCTGCCCCCACTC
>NW_010204220.1:0-8695 GCF_000695765.1 Mesitornis unicolor
AGACCAGTGCAAGGTTCGTGTCCCTTTTATTGCATGATAACCAATAACCCTTTTTGGGCTCTGAAGATGAAGCAGAACTCTCTGATGATCTCTCTGGTGAAGTTTGTGATAAATCTGGGGCTGCTGTTGGTTGGTTATCCATGATAACCAAATAACCCTTTTTGGGCTCTGAAGATCAAGTAGAACTCTCTGATGATCTCTCTGGTGAAGTCTATGATAAATCTGGGGCTGCTGTTGGTTGGTTATTGTGTCTTGAGTGCGTGAGAGCAGCCAGTGGTCCTATTTTAGCATTCTACAGTATTTTTCCGTATTAGCTTTGTTTTTTATGTCCCAGAAATCCAGATATTTAAATCTGTGAAATGCCTCAAAATTGCAGCTCTGTTTCTTTTACCTTTTGGACCTTCAGGAAAAAGCTCTGGGGGAATGATGAGGAGTGAATAAAGAGGCTGCTATTTCAGTAACACCTGCTGGAAATAAGTAATTGAAGCCCTGATCAGCACTGTGTCACCTGAAGGCTAATAATGAGAGCACAGCTGAGCACAGCTTAGCTTTTTTGCTACTTAGGAAAAGGGTTGAAGCAGAATGGTGTATTTACGGGGTGGTGGGTCATGCACATTGAATTCAACCTTTGCTTTTTAAATTCTTTATTTTTTTTAGTACTTAAAATAACATGTTTCTGTTTTTTCTAGGGATTCCTACATTCGTGCTGCTGAATACCACAGGGATCTTCCTTCCAGCTAGAGTGGACCGACTGGAGCTTCTGAGTATTACAGGGGAACTTCTTAAGACCTTGCCTGTGAAATACTATCCTGAGAGAAAGCCCTATGGACTGTGGAATATTTCTGACTTCATCCCACCAGATGAAGCTTTTTTTGTTAAAATAACAGGCTATGACAAGGATGATTATCTTTTTCAGAGAGTTTCAAGTGTTTCATTTTCCAGTATTACTCCTGGTAAGAGATTTTAACTCGAATTGAATGTGCATTTATCATACCTGAATTAGTTAAAATTGGTATCTAATACCATTTTTTAACTCAAATAAGTATTTTCTGTGCTCTTTCCTTCCTAAGTTCTCTCTCTAGATCATGATAGACAAGTTAATGTCATATATATACTAAGTATAACTTTCTCAGGAATTGAATTTCCTTTCAATAAAAGGAAAATACAGGATATGTGTTAGTAGCTGGTAATAATCTTTTGGGGAATGTTTGCTTTCTTCAGATGCTCCGAAAGTTACAATGCCCACCAAGACTCCAGGGTATTACTTACAGCCAGGGTCTGTTCCTTGCCATGTAGAAAGTCTTATACCTTTTACTCAGCGTTTTACTAAAAATGGAGTAAAACTGGGAGTGGATCAGCTCTTCAAGTAAGTAGTGACTTTCTTTTCCAATACTGTTTTATTTCCTATTTATATCCTATGATTTATGTTTATTTTTACTATTATATACTGCATATACTTTCGGTTACTTCCATTCTGTTATTTACTCATTACAGAGGCTGTATTCTGAAGAAATATTTTATATATATATGTGTGTGTGTGTGTGTGTGTGTATCTATTTATATATATATGTAAAGCCTAAAGCCCTTCAGGAGAAGACTAGAGGCTACGTGCTAGCATTCAATAGCAGGTACCTGACTACCAAAATAAATAAATGTGGTGGCTTTTTAGTTTTTCATTGTTTGGAGGAGGTTTTTTGTTTGTTTTGTACTGTTTAAATGAGGTGCTATTTACTTTTTGTCAGCCCTGGCAAAGACTTCAGCAGCTGTGTAATTTTTTCCATTCTTTAGTTACCAAACCACACGCTTCCACACCTCGCTTTTCACATATCCAGCACCTTTATGGTTGGGCTGCATTTTTCAGGCTCATATTACAGACCATATGAATGAACAGATCATCCAAGATAATTTAACAAAAAGTACCTCAAGTCAAATATTATTGATCACAGTTAAATAGGATCTAATTCAACTTGGCTTGTCTGCATTTTATTAGTAGTGAAGTTCCACGTAGGATTTGTCCAGCTTACCAGTTTAAAACAGATTTGAGCTGTGTGGTTGCTCTGCATTGAATGAGTTTGAATTTTGCTTTGTTTTATTGACAAGTTGTCATCTTTCCTTATTTTTTCTTTACTGATTTCAAAAAGTAAATGTATCAGTTGAATATTACAGTTCTATCATACAAGTTTTCTATGTGAAAATACCATTAAAATGAATGTAGATTGAGGGTTCTTGAAGTGAATTTTTTTAAAAAGCTTTGAGTCCAGAGGTACAAACAGCTGTAAAGATAATTCCTAATTTTAAATTATTAACGTGTAGGAGAAAAGAGTTTCAGATAAATTTCTAACAGCTTTGGTCTTCTAGATTTCTGCATCCTGTGGTGGTCTAGTAAGAAAACTTGGATTTTGATTACTATCCTAGTGCATTCCTGACAAATCCGATTTAGGAGCTCGAGAGCAGTAGTTAAGCACCTCATTTCAGTGGGAAATCAGCGTGTCTTTAAATTCCATTCTGTGTTATAAATGGCAGATCCCGCCAACTCTGCAAGGGGCAGAATCAGCCAAAATTGTGTGTGAAATTCTGACAAGAAAGGCAATGCATTTAGTTAACTAAAATCATAATAATTAGAAAAATAACTCTGAGTCAACTGGCTGTTTGCTAAGTCTAGTATCCGATTTTCTAAACCATGCAGAATATATCCCTCCAAACTAGGTGTCACCTAGTGTGGTACAACTGAACCTTAGGTTTCATTTATTTGTGTGAGCCGCAGCCTGCTGCTGGTGACTTCCCAAATGAAAATGTGCTGTGCAGCGTGGTAGCCAAGAGGTGAGGTGAGATACAGTGCGCGTGTTGCTGTGCTCTCTGCCAGCGTTTCTGCAGTAACTAATGACCAGGATCCGATTCGATTTTTGGGTGTTGCAGCTTGGCTACAAGAGTGTGTGTTTTCCAACCTGACTAGATGAGTACCTTGGTCAGAAAACTGCATGCATTGTAAAATTATTTGGGTAAATAAATGACTTGATGCTGGAAGGTGCTGAGTTATCCCCATAACACGTGCTGCAGAGAGTTGTGTGCAGTTACTGCTTTTTTAGTCACTGCCAAAGTGCGCAGCAGATGCCTTAGGGTGTGTATTATTCACTGCTGCCATTGCTGTATTTAAGTGTTCTTTAATGGAGCACCGCAGGTCTCTGTTTGCCAAGCTTTTCCACTCTGGACACATTTCCTTTTATGCTTCCATGTTCAACATCTGGTGTGTAGCAAAAGTTGGGAATGAAGAAGAATAAGATTGCATAACTTTGCTGTTAATGTACTTTACATGAAAAAGGGGAGTTGCTCACTTTTTACTTGAAAGAAACACTGCCTTATTCTTTAGTGTTGGCAGCTCCTGCCATTTCCATTTGCCAGCATTGCACTGTAAAATGTCACAGATGTAATATATGATACTTGTTGGGTAATCTAGAATTAGTGTGACGTAAGAGAGAAAAAGTAGGAAGCCATTCAAGGTCACTCTGCACTGTTTTTATTTGTGGTGTGGTTGGGTTGTCTGTCCCGTGGTGCTTCAGCATTGAACTTTCCCACGTATGACAAGTCTGTTTCTCCTCTTCTTTCTGTACCCTTTAGGGGTTGATAAATCGGTCTATTCAGACAAACAAAAGAGAGACAAAGGGTTCGCTATCTTAGTGTTTTCCCATAATGTGGTAATGACTTGCCAAAGCTATCATGGATATTTTGGCGCTCATCAGCTTTGTTTATATGCCATAGCAACAAGGAGCACTGGGACACTACAGAACTACCGCTGTTTTGCTCATTTATGTCATGATCTTTGTGTCTCTTGCACCATGAGCTGTATAAAATGTGGTTATTAGTCTTGAGAAGCTGCAAGAGTGTTTTTAAGCACATGTAACCAGCAGTCGATGTAGCTATACTTTTATTCTCTTCCTGACTTTAACACTGTGTGTGATAGATACATGGTATTATTTATTACCTGTCAGCTTTGATTTGTGGAAAAACTCCCAAGTATGTATCTGGATTCCTGTTATGTCATCTTGCTGACATCTCTTCTGTACCCTACCCTCCATTTTCATTCTTGACTCCATCAGTTCTGTCTTTCTATGTGATTCACTGTTTATTTTTGTGTGACTAGGCAATCGGTGTGCAGAATAATACTGGATAATTATAGTTATTGCTGGTCATAAGTTCAGATGTACAGCTGATGGAGCAGAAGTCAGAGGCATCTTCATACAGACGCTTCTTATTTTGCTGGATTATAAATGCTTGGGTTGGAGGTAGTCCCTGCAGTTTAAGAAGCACAGAGAGCTGCCTGGATGTGGTAATCTTGTAGGGAGGTAGATGCTGCCCTCTGCGCTGTATGAACCTAATAGTGGATTTGCATATAGAGGGGAAAAAGTCAATTATAACTGTTAGAGGATGGGGTCCCCTTCATTTGAGAAGGTCATGCTGGGAGAATGAACCTTTGTTAACCTTGCTAGTAAAAGCAACAGGTTTGCTACCACATACTGGCTCTAAACAGGGCCTTGTTAATGGTAAGGAAAGGTATCTTATCAAGTAGAAAATATAACAATAGAGTAAGAGCCACTGAATGGATGACTGCAAATACAGTGCTTGTAGTTATTGTGGGTCAACTGTTGGTGTATGATAAAGTGAATTTGTAGAGGTGCAAGTGAGACGCCCTGCAAAAACGTACATTTCTTGATCCTTAGAAAAAGTTTGACAGTGTGTGTATGATTTGTTTACATAAAATCCATAAAGCTAGATCCAATTTGAGTCATCGCAGGGTTTGTCTTTCTTCTTAATTACTGTGCAAATCTCCTGTGCCTGTAGTCAGGAAACCTGGTTCTTTTACCTCTTGATTCCTTCAGGAATTTAGTGAATATACACTTTTCTTCCTCCAGAGAATCATCTAGTATGAGTTGGGAGATTGCCAAGGTCTCCTTGTCTGATGAAGGCTTTTATGAATGTATGGCAACCAGCAGCGCAGGAACTGGGCGTGCGCAGACATTTCTGGATGTCTCAGGTGGGTAGTACAAGCATGGTAATACATTGTCCTGGTTTGAGCTACATAGAGCTAATTTTCTGTTTAGTGATTTTACTTTTCAGCTCAGTCTCTTCTAAGTGGCTGAACTTGCTGAAACCAGCAGCCCACGACGTACATCACGCTGGAACACTTAACAGAGAGCAGTGGCACATGGGACCAGTAAAATACCTTTCAGTTCTAAGTATATTTTTAGTTAATGTGGGGTTTTTTTAGCCATGTGCACAAATCTGCTGATGTTTATTCAACCCACCTGTCTTAAACATTGGCATTGGATTCACTTTAATTACTTCCCACTATCGGTTGGGCTTGCATAATAGATATGGCCTGTAAAAGCAGAAATTGAAGCCTCAGTTTTCAGTTGTTCTCATTGTTATTTCAGGCTGTAGCAGTTATGTGTTTACTTGATTGTATGCGTGTGTTGTCTGACAGACAACGAATTACAGAAGTTGCATTCAGATGTTGGATTTTGTTGAACAAGATTCAGAATATTGTTGGAAATCTTTTCTTACCCATTGCCTTGAATTTTTTAAAAGCAAATAACTAGAATGAAAGAAATAAAATTAAATGAGAAATAAATTGGCTTGATCACAAAAATAATTTTTAGAAACAGTAATATTTGGCTGCTGGTCCCAAAATGGCTAGCGATCATCTGTCCAGTAGATAATTTTAGTCACTGTTGTTCTTTTCTCATCTAAAATGTTCCTAACTTCATAAAAATCTCCATTATCAAGTACTAGTAGTTATAAATCTGATCATCTGTTTTGTATGAGTTGGTGTGCCTGATATGTTAAAGCAGTTCAAAAGCACAAAGCACTGATGTTCTACTTGCTGGGGGAGAGGAAGTGTTCCTCGTGTACGTTATGACCTGTTCAGTCTTGGGGCACTAAAGGATTATGCCTCAGTAATTATTACTAAAAGCTAGTTGTGGTAAGAGAGAATCCTTCCTGAAAAGCAAATAGCATTATCCTGGTCAAGGTTTGGGCATAGAAATTTGGAGTGGGAGAAAGGGAGAGAATAAAGTTGGTCTTCAGTGAAGGCAAATGTCAAGCGAGGCCGCTGGTGTAGCGGTCAGTCTGACCGCTGAGACACGTGGATGTCGGTTATTGCTGCAGGGTATGATGTTGGGAGTTTCGGTTGCAGATCAGCTGGAAATGTTTCTCGGAGGAAAACAACAGGCTTTACTTCTTTACTCTGTCAGAGGAATTGAGTTTAAGTAACTGTAAACCAAGCTGCACCCCAAACACAGATGGAGAAAACATAGGCATGGTTTGGAACTGCTTCAGCGGGCAGGAGTGGTCTTCTGCAGGAAGGTGACCTGCAGGAGAAATTAGGAAAAGCTTATTTATGCATGTGAGTGGACAGCTGCAAGCTCTGTCCATACTATAGCAAATTTTGTCACTTTATTTTTCACAGCTGCGATGCAGTCTGAGGGAAAGGGAAAAATAGTTTCTTTTTTGAAACAATTCCTTCTATACATCTGCTATACACCTTCTACACGTCTACACTGTCCCTTCTTGTGTTGATGTGTTCTGCAGAAGTGTGAGCTATTGTGCTTGATTAGGGAGAACACTGGAACTGAGCCTGTTCATTTGCAGTGGCAGTGAGGATACGGCTCAGAACAGCAGTTTGAATTCAGCCTCAGGGTTTCGTGCAACTGCTTGAAATGGAAGTTGTCTTGTCTTCTGTCTCCAGGAGTAGCTAACTCGGGTTAGTTAACCTGGATTATGAATCATAGAATCACAGGACAATTTGGACTGGAGGGAGCTTTGGAAGTTGCCCAGTCCAACTCACAGCTCAGAGCAGAATTGACTTCCAAGCTTGAGCGTGTTTCTCAGGAACTCGTCTGACCAAACTCTGAATGTCCTCGAGGACAGAGATTTCACAAGTTCCATGGGCAGCCTTCACTGCTTAACTACCCTCACTAGGAAAACAGTTTACGTGTCTAGCCAGAATTTCCCCTGGTGCATATTATGACCACAGACCCTCATCCTTTTTTTGTGCCCTGAGAAGACTCTAACTCTGTATTCTCTAGAGCAGCCCACTCAATAGCTGAAGAGGGTGACTGTATATTCCTTCACCTTCTCTTTGCCAGGCAAAGATGTTCCTCTCGCTGCAGTATAAGCAAATCCAAAGAAACCAGTGTGGAGTCACTGATACCATGCAAGGCAAAGTTTGTAGAGAAACAGCCCTCTTTAACGTGAGGAACATTCTGTTAGTCGCACAAAGTACTCGGGTAGAATAGAACAGTAACGTCAATACTTACCCAAGTCCTGGATTTAGAGCACTTTTAAAAATATTTTGGTTAAAAAGAAACCTTCATACAGATAGGGTATTCTGTGTGCTTGTTTCAAACCATGATTTGGAGGACAAGAAGCTGTTATACTTTGCTCCATAAACGTTCTTGGTCTGGAAGTTGCAACCGTCCTCCTTCTCACAGAGAAAACTAGAAGAGAATCCTGACTTTCTTGTGGTGACAGTGGTAGCCCTGGAAAGTCAAGTGCTGACAGGAAAAATTCCCATATCCTTTCATTTACAGAGCACTGAGATCGACTGAGACTGACTCACTATGTAAACACGAGCAATTCGTTCTGTTTGAGCCATGAAGAGGATTAATGTGAGGGAGATGCTTTGAAATCCTTATGTACAAATATTTAGAAGAAAATTACATGAAATTTCTTCTTTAAACAAACTAAACAATCTTTTCAAGTGTTCTTAGTTTGCCCAGCTGACTGCCAGTATATCAGAGATAATCCTTCTTGTCAGCTGCTGTGTGAAAGGTATTGGAATTGTGTCAACATTTTCTAGTTTCAGAAAAAGCAAACACTGGAGTTTGACTTTGTCTTATACTAGTATTAAATCTTTAGAATGTCAACAGGCTTGTTAGCTTGTGCAGGCACCTTAGATAAAGTGCCACTGAAGAAGTCCTCTGAATAGAGGGAATTCGGTTTAGAGTTTGGCTGGGGGGTTGCTCTGTGTGTGCTCTGTTGCGGTAAGAGGCTGGTGGTGTCTAAAAGGTGGCGTGCCCCACTGGGCTGACGTTCGAAAGACACTGATTTTAGTCCTGGCCTGGCCTTCATCTCTCTTCTTCCTAAGTTTCTTGAAGTAGCATACTTGGGGATATGCCTATGGAAAGCATTAGAAGATTTGTCTTTTCTCCTACACAAACCAAAACCTAAAGTACAGGGGAGAAACTCCACTTCTCAGTAAGCAAGGCTAGCTTTTCTTGACTCTCCTCTGCACGTGTTGGAATGCCCAGTTTTGGCCATAAGGGTGGTTGCTGCCAGGGTCCGTGTTCCTGGGGAAGCAGAGCTGCACACCCAGCGTGCAGAGTCTCTGTGATTTCCATGAAGCTTGTGAACCTCGGCTGAGGCCCCACAGGAGACTTAAGTGAGGAGGAGTGATGGCTGGCACTGAGCTTAGGAGTGACTTTCACACTTAATACAGACAGAATTTTTTTTATTCCCTGTCATCCTTGCTTTTCGTAGGATAGTTTTGTTCTGTTGCTTACTGATAAAGATTTGGTCTTGCTCTTGCAGCTGCCTTATCTCTGCTAAAACATCCCAATCAAAATATTCATTGCAGATCTTTTTTTTCAAGAACCAGTCTGGAGAAAAACAAATGTCATTTATATATATATAAATATAT
>NW_010204221.1:0-18488 GCF_000695765.1 Mesitornis unicolor
TCTCCCAGAGTCTTGGGAGCTCTGCTTTAGGGACCAGGCATCTTTGGTAGTAGAGATGGACATGTTACAACATGAAGTCTATTTCTCCACCCACTCAAGTGTGACAAGCAAATGTATTTTAATAATATAACCCATGGCAGCAATGAATGTCAAAGTGTTTAAAAACAAGCTAATCATCTTTCACACATGACCTATTTAGGAAGATTTAATAATGATAAGAAGTTTGGAGTTAACTATTTTTAGTCATGTGACCAGATCATGCAAGAAAACCTCTGCAGAAGATAAGATGTTAGGTTTTCTTTCACTTTTGAATGAGGTTATTCCATTGTTTTACCTTTTATTTTCCATTATTGCTGTCTTAATGAACATGTGAGGGGTAATAAAATCTCTCAGTAATATCAGAAGTACACAGCAGTGTGCACACAGTGCCAGCCACCACATCCATCGCCATTTCTTGTCAGCATTGTAACCGAATAGAAGTTCTTCTGTCGTTCCCCAGTACTGCTAAAAATGTTAACAGTATTTTAACTTGTAGTTAACTGATCGGTGTGCTGTATCTAGTTTTGACTCGTGGAAAGAAGACTCACAAGCTGTAAGGTTGTAAAGTAGGTATGTTTATTCCACGCGCAGGCGCACGGGGGATCACTCCTCCGCAGATGTGTGCACCTTAAACAGCAATTTCCCTTGATTTTATACAGTAACGTATTGCCTGTTCATTAAGTGTCCATACATATTCATAACCTTTCCCCGAAAAGGCGGTCCTTTTCCCAGAAGTCCTTTGCATGTGCTCCACCTTCTTCTCCTCCCAGTCGCGCCTGCGCAGCGCCTCCTGGTGGTCGTGGGCCGGGGTCTCGGGATGAAGTAAGTCGTCTTCATCGTGCTGAACTCGCATCACCTTCTTTTGGCACATGCTCCTGGAACTTCTCCAAGTCACAGAGTCGGTTTTATCTGTTTTTTAGGCCGCTTCAGTTTCTATTTCTCTATACTTCATTTCCCTTATTCAATACCCTATTGTTAGTTACATGCCTGCTAACCTCAGTTTCCCATTAATTTCTCTAAGCTATTCAATTCCTTGGTTACGTGATTGCTAGGTTTTACCTGGACCCTAGCCCTAAACTGCAAGCCCTCCATTTCAGTTTAATAATATCAGCATGCTGTGCAATTACATTGCAGTAGTATTTTGCAGTATTTGGAAGATAATTTAAAATGTTTTTTGGTATTTATAACATTATACACAAGCTGATTTAATACTAGGAAGAACATACTATGTGATGCTCAACAACGACAAAAGCTACAAGAGCCATATCCATATATGTTAAAATCTATTCTGTACTGTTACAAAACCATTTTGTGTCATGAGGTTGACATTCAGAAATACATATAGTCTAACTACATTAGTCAATGCATGTTAACTTCTTGTGACCCACAGCTCTTGCAGAGGGTGAGCTATGTCAATTAAATATTTAATAGATTTCAAAAGCGGTGGATCAGAATGCACAAATCAGGCAGTTAATTTTATTAATCTCATTCGTTCGAGCTTAGCTCTCTGTGGGTGCTGGTAAACCACTAGCTTCTATTGCTGCCTACCTGTGGCAGCAAGAGCACCATCCACTTGGAAGAAAGTTTACTGCAATTCTTTCTTCATTTCTGTCTCCTTACCGTAGAAGCCTGGGCAATCGAGGCAATGATTGAGAAGGATCTGGCTCCAGTAACTCAGGATGAAATTGCGAGCCTTGTTCTGGTTCCTCTACATCCATAGGCAAAGGCACAGATGCCAGATCGAGTGGTGGGGCAGAGGGCCCCGTTGCCCCTGGAAAAAGCGATAAAGGCACCTTTTCGCCATCACTTTTCCAAAAGTCGTCTTCACTTGTCTTAACCGGAAAAGCGGTCATTGGGACTGCACAAGGTGTATTATTACAATCTCCTCCTGATTCAGGAGACTCCCCTCCAACGCCCTCCAAGGTGCGTTTAAACGCTGCTTTGATTTCAGACTCGGAGAAAACTGTCGTCAGCGTATTCTTTATCTTTCGCCACGATAGAGCCAAACGTCTAGCGTCCTTATTACTGACTGTGACACTTTCCCAAAGTTCTTTACCCAGAAGGTCCCAATGTTCCAAATCAAATAACTGAGATGCAGATTGCAATAGTCCTTTCCTCTCGCCCAATTGAGAAAGTTTTCTATTTCCTCTCGTTTTAATTCTGTCTCTGTCTTTGAAGCAATCTGCAGCAAACGTTTTACTGCTGCTTTTTCTGGTGCAGATGCTGCACTTCCCATCCTGCCATATTTCTTTGTACGTAGATTTCCCCGCCACTCTCGGACGGCCCGGCTTACCTTCTTGCCATCACGGCAGCCCTCGCCTTTTCTTACGACTGCCCTAAATTCTTCATAGAAGTATGACGTCGGGGTCACCAGAATGTTGGGGTCCATGCGAGGAACGGACTACAGCACACCAATATGATGCTCTGATAGCCGGTTTATTGCACAAAGCTTGCTATTTTTATACATTGTTGATGTTCGCACACACATCTATCTGACTCCTAATTGGCTGCATACATCTTGCACGTGCTGCCCGCGCTGGCTAAGCTAATACATTATTGGTCGCTAACTATTGAACACTTTCCAAATCACATCTGTTCCATATTGAACACTTCTCCAAACCACATCTATTTCATCCTGTCCCACGTCCTGCTTATCTTCAACCTTTTCCGTATCGCGATGCCAAATTAGTCTCCAGATGCCCAGTTAGTCTTCATTTCCTTGTTTTTCTCTTCTTACTTGGCCTTGAGTCTTCTTACCTAACCTTGACTCTCTTATGCTAAGCTGAGGCCCACTTTGGTTCACAACATACTCATGCTAAGCTGAGGCCTACTTTGGTTCACAACGCCTCGATTGCCCAGGCTTCTACACCTTACCTTTTCTTAGACATTATTGCCACCTGCCTTGACTAGGTTGATCTTGGTAGTGTAGCCTTGGGTGCTATTGTTTGGCTTATGTTTCCCTTACAGAGTGCTTGTGTAGATTGTCACAGGTGTTAATGCAGTGGACTGAAGTTTTGAACCTGTTACATACTGTTTTCAACTCATGTAAGGTAACTTGTTTGACTGAATTTACACTGACCTGGTAGATTAAAATATCCATCAAAACCTCAATTGCAGAACTAGATTTGGGTAAAAATCCTAGAACATTAGTGAAGGTTTCCAGGAAGCTAATTTTTGATGGAAGCACTCTAGGGTTTTCAGCACATATGCATACTTACAGCATTTAAAAAAAAAAGTCCTCCCAAGTTTGATATTCATAAACCTACTTATCTAAGTCTATATTTTGCTAGGAATTAAAAATAACTTTGCCATGTTAGGTTGAAAAACAACATTCCTGTAAGTTTTCCCTATAGCAGAAGCTTGCTGGTGTTTGTCACTTTGGGAGGGGGCAAGGAACATGAGTGGCTGAAGCTTTCCACTGTGGCAGAGGTCCCCTCTCCAGCATACAAGGTCATAAGGGCTGTGGTAAAACTACAAGTGAGGAAGTGATGTCCTGGGACCTCAAAGAAAGGCTGAGGACGGATTTGAGGAGGAAATTCAAGGTGTCCAATCTTGTTTAATGTAAGCCGGTGTGCCCCCACCCTGCCCTTTGGACAACCAGGCTGGTTTGTGAAGGTGGATCCATTAACTGCATCTCATACGCTGTGGAGTAAGCGTTAGAGGAGAGAATGCGTTGCTGGAGATCTGCCAAGCTCTGGTTCCAAATGTTTATGCATCTTCTCAGCTTTCGTGATTTTTCTGGTGATTGCTTCCGCGTATACAAAATTTGGCAAATAATTGCAGTTTGAAGGGCATGCTTAATGGAGGCCCATAAAAATGATTCACAGGCAACTGTAAACTGGACTACAATACTAAAGGTTTAGAAAGCTTCCTTAATGAGCTGTACAAGACACTTATTGATGTATTTATGAAAACATTCCCTAGTACTTGCAACCAGGGGTATTCAAAGATAAACATTTAAAGATTGGCTGACAGTTTTCACAAAAAGCAAAACTCCAATTCCTCTATAAGGCAGTACATTTAAAAAAATATATAAATTTTCATGATTTGTATTAAAAAAACCTGAACTTGCATTAAAACCAAATGTTTTTCTCTGTCTTTGTGTTTATTCCTGTTCAAATAAAGAGATGAAGCAGGGAGAAAATGGGTAGAGAAGGTTCAGGATATTAATGAAGTAAGCCAACATCTTTTTGGATTGAAATAATTTGTTAGAATCATGTCACAGAGTTGTCTTTAAAAGGATGAAATCTAACAACAGTTCAGAGTTTGATTGTTTCTTTTCACCCTATCATTGTTGTACACAATTAGAATATTCAAGTGTGATCTTTAAGTCTTCATGTTATGATTTATAATCTTGTTCTTCACACTCCAAAAAGAGAAAAATTGGTCTGTTGTTACCAATCATATTAATATATGGATCAATGCTTGCCCTTTTAATGTTTATTATACACATGCACTTTCAGTTTGGATCAGTTATTATCTTGCTGTGTTACTTGCTATTTGTAGGTATGCCGTGTTATTCTCTGAACAAAACTGCAGAGGCATTTTAAGCATTCAGGGATGACACTTGATTTGGCATTACCTTGTCGGTTGTTATTTGTATTCTTGAATGATTTAATAATCGATGAGTTTTTAACAATGTCATTTTCCTTAGGGTGACAGCTGCTCTGTTGTGTGATGACTCCTGCCATAAGGAATGAAGATCTGGCTATTAAGTCAGCTTTAGAGCTTTTATTAAATGTACCTATTTCTTAGGTTTATTGCACCTCAATGCTGTAGATGAAGGCTGGACTAGTGGATCTGTTTCTTTGAATAGGTGGAGAAGAGGAGAATGAGAAAAACAGGTGTCAAGGTAGCCAGCCCGTGCAGAACATGGACAACAGACTTAAATGTTGCTCACGGGTAAAGCTATTCCCAGTGCTGAAGTTTAGCAGTGGAAGAGTTTCAGTCATGGGGGGGTTCTTCTTCAGTTTCAAGAAGGTTGAGGTGAAGCTGAATTTCAACTCAGGTGATGATGCTTGCCATGTTTTCACTTAAAAAAACATGGAGTATAGAATTTAGCTAAAAACACTCATTAAATTCACAGGTATCAAGGAAGCATTTAGTAGCCCCCCCACTAGGACTTGGGAATCTTTAGAAGTGTAGTATATGTATTGGATTTTAAGCTTTTTCTAGCTTTCTGTTGGGATACCAGGATTTGTTTTTTCTTTTTTCTTGATGTTATTTGATTGCTTTAAATTTTGCCTTCTTTTACTGATCCATCCCAGTTGCTTTGCTAGGATGCAGTGGCTCTAGTTCACGGGAGTCATTGTGGTATTGGCCTTAGAACAAAATGTGGCTTATGTATTAAGGATTGTTCCAATGCAAAACTAATGTTGGCTGGTTCATTTCTATGTTGGTCTGTAAGGGAAGGAGAATAGGATGAGGAACACCAAATAAAGTGATAGTTGTGGAAGCACAGGTGTACACTTACATTCTGTATGAATTCTCAAGCCTTGGGTAAATTTTCAGTCTGGCTCTGTATATCACGTATCTGACTCCTAGTATGGAACAGCCTGTGTCAATTTTATCTTTAATCTCTCTTGCATCAATTGTCAGTGGTTGAGAGAAAGAAACCCATTGATCGAAGCCAGTTTTTTTTAAAGCAGATTCCACAAAGTTTATATAATAAGTTGCAAAAACAGTATTTTTACACCAAGTCACATCATCTTGCTTGCAAGCAGATTATTTTATACAGTTTAGAACCCAGGAAAGGCTTAATTTCAGTGGCTAAACCCTTGTGGCTATTATGAAAGCATTTATGCACTCAAGGTCTGTATTTTATTTCTTGGTACACGTGCACAATTAAAAACTTTAGATTTTTATTTAAATACAGTTTATGTATTATGCACTTCAACTTTGACAGTCTTTACTCATGCCTCTATTTTGAAGATACGTCTGCACTAATAAACTCCCGCTCAATCCCTTTGCTCGGCTAAGAGGCTTTTTGACATAAGCTAATTAGAGGTGCCTTTGTTTCCGTCAGAACTGACACATTGTGCATGCAGGGTAGGTCACAACAACAAGTCCATATGTGAGAAGGGACGAAGTCTTGAATGATTCGCTCAAGTTGTCAAACTGTGTTACATTCCTTGTATTCAGTGCTTTGCCTGTTGCCTGTGTGAGATTGTCACTGTCAGTGCATGAAGGATCCTGCTCCTCAGATATCAATATTAGACCCTCTTCTGTGTTGTTTTCAGAAAATACAGTAACGACTTTGTACATTTTTAGCAGGTTCATTATAACTCAAAAGTTACTCTGTCAAGAAGAACTTAAGTTGTCCTGCAGCTTCTCCAAGTGTTATAAGACAGATGTGTTAGGCCCTCCAAGATAATCCTTGTTTCCATTCTGCAGGCTGGAACAATGTGATGTTCACATGGGCAGAGGCAGTGTTTGAGCTGAGGTTGCATGATGCCAATACTCCAGAATTCCCAAATCTGTGCGATCGAACCTTTCCTTGAGCAGCCCTTAGACAGGTAGGTTTTAGCTGAGGATGCAAAAGCACTGAGATCCAGATTTGTGGGGTGCCTAAATTACCTAAGGCGGCTGTTCTGTTAGATGAGAGTGCGCACAGACTGTAGTCAGATTTCCTCTTCCCCTGGAAGAGCAGTTACCTTGGCAACTGTCGTATTGCATGTGATTCTGGTTTCTGGTAACTAACACAGCAGCTAAATCTGACACGTGGTACGTAATGCTCACTGTATTTCCTTAGACTGCAAGCACGTGATGGCATGAGCAGTTATGGGGTGAGTTCATACCAACAGCAGCGCTGTACTCAGATTTTAAGTTCATTAGTGTGTTACCTAAACTGGAGGGCTGGTACAGTATTGCACACATGATCAGCAATTTGGATGGATGAGCTTAGTGAGAGTGAATTTAAGTAAAAAATCCTCTTGTTTACCACTCCTCACATCTTTAGCCTAAGATGCTTTATTAAACCTTATTGGTAGAATAGTAATTCACTATAGCTCTGGGAGAATCTTTTTAAAACTTGGATGGTGTGAGGTGGACTAGCTCAAGCTAGTCACATCTTTTAAAGACCTCACATTAATAGAAGAGTATGTGTGCATTGTATGAGTTTTGAAAACACTCTAAAAAGAGTGTGCAGTAATACATAGCACCTTCCCTCCTGCCCCTCTCCCGCCGTTCCAGTTCGGGGCAGCTGTAACTCCCAGGGGTATGAAAGGTATTTTAAGGTAAGGAAGAACTTGGTAAGTGTTGACAGGTAGCAGAACCAGAGCTACCAAGACCTGGCTGCTCCGCAGGCCCTCTGTTCAATGTGCTTGCTCCTTATCACTGCATCTCATTCTCCATGGCCCTATAGTTCAGCATAACAAAGCCCCCTTAGAGAGGATGTCAGAATTCCTAATTCTTCTGTTGTTTTTGTGGTGATTCTATAAACCCTCAACTCATTAACAGAGTTGATCAGTGAGACCTGTGTAGGAGAATCATTAAAAAAGATCAGTTCTGCGATGAATCTAAAAGGTTTTATTCTGATGTAGACACTAATTTTTCCAGCAGAAACGGCAAAGAATTAGTATTTACCAGAGTTGGTGTGTGTTGCTAAGCCATTCCTGAAGCACAAGAGTTTGGATGCAGGTGTTCCCATGAGTTCCACGTGTTCAATGAGTGTTGGTACCAACGGTGGCCACGTAGTGCTATTATTGTAACTCCCTGACACAGACTTCAGGGTCCTATGGACACATGAAAGCTTTTTCTTTCTTTATACATTTCATCCTTTAATATTCTAATACTTTATTAGTCTTCCTAGCACGTTAATTAATGTAATTCTAATTATTCTGCATGGATTTCTACCACATTTGACGTTTTTTTTTCAATTCATTATTTGGTTGCTCCACTGTTTTCAGCTGTTCCTGGAGTGGATGGAGTGCACACCTAGAAAGACCGCAGAGAGATGTCAGTGTCTAACAGAGCCACATTTCAGACTTAGGTTAACTCCAGAAAGCTCAGGAGAGCTAGGCAATGATGGAGTTTTTCCAATAAATTTGGAAGGTTGGGCAAAAAATTAGGAGATGTTCATAGCAGAAAAAGCTGTACTCCTTACATGGAAAGTTAGAGCTAGGAATGGTGACTGGCTTTCTCGGAGTGAGTTCACCAGAATAAGGAATGTTGATGTTGGCTGTTTTTTTAGACCTTTTTTTTTTAATAGACGTTTGAAAACAGTTTTGCAAAGAAAAAGAACCATCAAAAGTAATTATCTTGCTTTGTAGCTATTTTTTATTTAATATAGTAATCTGGGAGGTGTGAGAGACTGAAAGAGTTAATGCCTCAAAGACTGTGGCAGGACGGGTCCTGCCTAACAAAAGCTGCAAGTTCTGCTCTGCAAAAAAGAAGAGAAGAAGTGCTGGAAACAGGGGGGCAGGGGCGCCGGCCTGTCCGAGGACTCAAGATGTGCGGTTCTAATGTGGGGAAGGGGCCCACGACTACACACACACACACACACACACACACACACGCACACACGCACGCACACAACCAACCGCTTTTACGTTTTCCAAACTGTTCACATTAAAACGTTTAATTGATCGTTTGGTGTCGGCTCACCTTAATTTAGCCCGAGGGGATTTACAGAGCTTTAGTCGCACTCCTCCTGCCTCTGAGACAGGCTTCGGCAGGAGGGGAGGGTGATGTAGCGAAAGAAGAAGAAACCAAGTACTTTTGCATTTTTCATTTAATGATCACATTTTCTCATGTGTTTTAAAGTGTTGGTGGCTTTGTTCTCACGAAGAATCATGTCTAGAGACAGCAGTAGCTTGTGGCACCTGCTGATGGGACGGTTGTCATTTTGTCTGTCTTGTCCTGGTGCCAGCTGCCCCCTCGGCTTGATTAAACTCTGTCAAAGAAGTCTCATGCTTCTGGTAGAATGGGAGGTAGAGGCTGTTGAGCTGGGTGTGTGTTTGTGAAGCTGTGGCATCGTTGCCTAGCTAATGTACTATTTCCATGATAAACCAAGGTTGATAATGTGATCAATGATTTAGGCTCAAACAGAATTTCAATTAAAGTTTACAGTTTATTAAGTGAGTAAAGGCAAGCAAACAGCGCTGGGTGCGTGGAGACAGAATGTCCTGATCCTGTTCTGATCCCTCAACCCGCACACCGTACAGGTCTCTTTTGGGGTTTATATTTCTTTAACTAATACATATTCATGGTATTTCACAATACACTTATACATATGCATGACCTATCCCTGCTTCATATTATAATTAGCTCTTCTCCCATCCGCGCTTGAGCAGTGTCCCTTGCTGGTGGTCGTGGGGGGGGTCGCAGAGGATGTTCTCTTGGTAACCTTTGTTAATTTCTTCTTCTTGCGTAGACGTAGTTATTTCTTGGCTCTTGCTCAAACCACAGGACCGGTATTATCTCGCTTCTGAAGGAGTGTTTTTTCTTTCTGGCATCTTATGGGTTTTACACAACTCTATACTCCATTCTGCTTGTTCTCAAACTGTTCTCCGTACAAGGACAGCCAAAATAGTCACAGAGGTCACATCTTCCCTATGACCTCCACATTATTTTAACACGAATCAGACTGACACGTCTCACAATAATAAGGTCACAAAACACCTTTTGCATTGCTGCATGTGCACAGAGTCTTGAGGAAATGCTGAGACAAGGCTATAGGCAAAGTGAAGGGCAGTGAGGGTAGGTTTCGTGTACAAATGCATCTGTTCTTAAACAATAGAAACACGTTAGTATGCTTCTCTGAGCATCCGTGGATGCGGATGGGTTTGCTCAAAGGTGGCACACGATCAGGACTTGCTTCCTGCTGTAATGAGCAGACTGAAAACTTCAAAAGGAGATTTCTAGCTGCGACTTGCTGTGTGTGTTCACAAGGCCTGTCAGTCTGCCATTCCCATCTGATTTAGGATGATGAAAGCAGAAAAAAATCAGACTCAAAGTGATGGGAGTTTTGTTTGATGAGGTTATAATTCCCAGTGCTCCGAGGAAGAAGTGATGATGGCTGTGGTGTGATACACAACTGTCAGATGGCACATGGTTGGATCCACCAGAGAGTTGATTTTGAACATGTACATCACTGCTTTCCCAAAGGTCAGGACATCTGTAACTCCAGGTTTTTAGCATTGCATGATTTTTTCACAGGTTAAGCTCAATTTTGGGGCAAGCAGGTTGTTTCCTATGTGTACTTCTAAGTTCTGTGGAGTTTGTGAGTTTGGCCAGCTTCGCACCACAAGACAATTCTTGAAAAAGGAAACAATCACATTTCCCCATCTCCTAACACCGGATTACTAGAAATCATCAGTAAGTTATTCTGTCTTGCCCAACTCTGTAAATAACTGTGTGAAGTCGCTAGCATGAACAAGTCAAAATGAAATACGTTTTAGCTTTTTAAAACCTAATATTTTATTTGTAGTAAAGTAGCGACTGTGTCCCAGAAACCTCATTCAGATATCAGCCGTCTGTAAAAGAGCCTTTGTGCCTCCATTTTTTTTCCAGCTATGTCAGTTTTATTAGAGATATTCCCTCCCCTTGAAAACTTCTCTTATTCCCCAAATACCAGGCTATAAATGCTCCTGTTACATCTTGTTGTACACAGGCATTTGAATCTGGGCTTGTGCTGGCATACTGGAGAGAATAATACTCTTTTGAATCTGTGAAAATGCTGTGAACGCGTTGCGGGGGATAACATCCACTCAATTTTATAGAGCATCTTTCAGCATTCCTACAAAGAGAACAACAAAACTGACAGCCAGAAATATCCTAACGAAATTGCGCAAAGCATTTACTCAGTAGAGCTGGATTTTATTCCTGTACGCTGAAGAACAATGACAAACAACACGCTTCCTGCTATATTAATTGGTTTTATTTCACTACAACTCTTAATTCACGTTCTTCAGCTTGTCATGCTTTTGCCACACTAAGCCTTCCTGTAAGACTTTGCTCATATCTTACCCATGCTCTATCCCTCCTGACAAATTGCCCAGACAATGAAACAGGATAGAAATGTTAGGGCAGTGCTAACAAGACGATACGGACTCTCTCAGTGAGGAGGAATGACACTGTGACTCCTGTATCCTATCTGACTAGCAGTTGAAATCCTACCAACCAGCTTGGAAAAATGTATAAGGTTTGAAATTCTTGCGTGGAATCTGTTAAGGCACTGTCTAGTTTTTCAGTTTAAGTTTGTATGTTATATATGTTTCTGTGCTCTTTATTTCTTACAAATAGTTCATACTTAACCACTGTTTGAAAAATAACAATCAGGCTTACCTCTACAAACGAGTGGGAACCAAGCTATGCAGACACAGACTCTTTCTTTTTTTCTACTGACTTTATTTAACCATATTTTCCTTGCTGCAGTACTTTAAAACTGTTAACTTCACTCTCATTGCCTTTGCGTGGACGTGAAATGTGATGGAGTCTGGTTTTCTCTGCAAAGCCAAATTAAGTTAAGCTATCTTAACTTAGATCACGTAATGATCTGAGATTGCTATTAATGATGGGAGGCTGACCAAAGTTTCTTTACTGTGTTGTCCTCTCCTATATTTCTTGTTTTCCAGACTAGAATCAGTTTGCGTAATAAACACTCTCTGAAGGAAATTTTCCAACAGCTGCACACGCTGTTGATGTTGTAGTGCCTGGCTGTTTTACTTTTCACACACAGAAATCTGGCAAGTGAAACTGAATTTGTTAGATCATCTGGTATTCAAATGAAGGATGATTGAAGCAAACGTAGCTCAGTAAAACTTGCTTCTCCCAGAACAATGATTTCTGTCTTTCAATGGGATTGAAAAACAGCTGTTTTCTAGACTAGCTTGTTTTCTAAATAATAAAACAGCTACCAGCAACATCTTTTTAAAAGCTGCCATTATTTACACATTGTTTATATTTATTACTTGTTCTTGTGACTTTCTTAGCCTATTCTGTATTGTAGGTATTTGTCACAGTTCAGTTCTGTGGTTATGTTACCGGCTTCTTTGGGCTTGCAGCGATTATCTTCAGTGTTGAGACTTTCAACCATGATATTACACTCAGGGTAGTTCATGTCACCTGCTGAGGTTGCCGGAGAGTTCCACTATAAATCTTATTTTCTAGTATTTATCTACAGCAGTTAGCTGTATGGGCTTCTTGTTGGTTCTTAGCTGCTAATACTTAGATCCCAGTTAAGTGTCTTCGTTTAACATGTCAGCTGGGAGCTGAAGCTTTCCTTGTCATCACTTGCGAACTCTCTCATTATCTGAAATTCTTATTTTTTTTTTTTTGAGGGGGCTGCAGCACATAGAAATGACCACGGGAATAGTTCTTCAACTGTGTTTAAACCTTTCAGGTGCTCTTGATGGACTTCTCACTGCTGGACAGAAGGCATTTGAGTGGTTGTTTTTAGTAGAGTACCTTCCACAGAGTCTGTCAGCACAGTTTTAGAAAGCAACTAGACAGCCTCATGCATAGTAATCTAACACGCCTTTCCACTCAAGGCCATTTATTCACATTTTAAACAGCTTGGCAATACTAAGAAAGTATCTGACGGTTCAATCTGGTTGTGTAATAGAAATTTTTCTAGTTACATTTCACCCTTTTACTGTTTTCTTCACAAAAGCAATCCCAGCAGCTAGAAATTACAAGAAACCTCAGAAGAGAACGGAATTAATAAATGAAGACAGTTGGCTCTGGACGTGAGGTTTCCTTTGAGGCAAGAGCCATTTCAGAGCAGCGTCCAGACCCGCTGTTGCAGCTGTAGGGAAGGAAGGGCACTGCCATGGCTGCTGTACTTGGGCTGCAGAAAAAACACGCTGCAGGGACTGGACTCTCCTGTGAGCATGCAGGGAACGCAGAGACCGAGACTCACAAGTCAGACTGCCACCCAATTCAGAACAACCAAAACGTGCAGGCTTGATATTTGCTTTGTAGAGGTATCCTTCTGACAGACGCTTGAATGCTCAAATGAAAAGTGATACAGGGCTTTAGTGAGAGTAGCTAGGTAATTCATGTCATTAAGTTTTCTTTCTTTTCACTTACCATATTTATAACTGGCAGTGATTTCCTATTTAGCGCTTCTGCTTTTAGAATTACTTTTAAAACAGCAAGTGTCTGTTCCACAGGGACCTCCTCCTCTGTTAATACTTATCCTTTGAATGTAAAAGTAGTCTAATGTAAATAACAGCTTTTGGACTTTGTCCTAAATACACAGCAGTATAAGCTATTCTACTTCTGTTCCTGCAGACACCACATTTATACAATTATAGCTCTTTATTTTATGCCCACTAGATTTCTTGGATTTCACTTTTTGGTAGCAGTACTTTTGTGTGTCTTTAGAAGAGCACTGTCAATTTTGCCCAAATCGTCTCTGTCTCAGTGCAAGGAGAGAGAAAATACAGAATCTAACTTTAACAAATGGTAGCCAAATTTTTTATAAGTGACTGTTGGAAAACTGGCAAGTTTGAGGAGCTACAGTGATTAACTGAGGCCCTGATCCTGTAAAATTATTCTGTGGGCACATTGATTTCAGGAGGTAACATTTACATTAATGGAAGCTTTCTAGTTGTGTGAATTTGAGCACACACCGATTTTTAGAGAATCAGAATAAACATTTTTAGGTGCTGCACTTTGATATGTTAATAAATTCATTAGAAACATTAATACCAGGGGAGGGGATTTTATATGCATATTCTTAATTCTGCACTGGTTGTGCTTTATGGGTGTACACACATGCTCTTCCCTGCAGACCTGGAGGAGTTTGGGATGCTCAGAAGCCGTGATGCTGGTCACAGTGTGCATGCAGCGTATTCCTCTCGGGGGGGCCTCCCGTGGTGTGGGGATAACCGATGAGCAGCACGTTTGAACACTCATCTGGTGTGCAACTCTTGATTGCAGTGACATAGGATCAGCGACTTGAAAATCAGTTGTGTCTGCAAAAAAACTGATCACGCACTTGTAGGGCAAAGCAGATCCTTCAGCTGTAGCTGAATCACAGCAGCCGCGGTGCGGAAGCTGCTGACTAATACATGACAGGACTGCTGCCAACACTGTTCTGCTCATTTACTGAGGTCGAGGATGACTCAAAACAGCACATGTTCCACATTAGTGCCCAGAGGCAATTGCTGTTTGCATCATGACGATGTCAATTATCACCTACAACACTCCTGCAAGGAGTAAAATGGCACTGACAAAGATGCAATTATTTGGCCATTTGCTTCCTTAGTCCTCTGATAATGTCAAGTGCCCGACTGCTGCTCTAGTGATGCTTTTAAGACTATGATGTGTTGAAAGCTGCAGCTTTTTCTGCCTGCCTGCGTGGGCACCTGTCTGCACAGTTGAATGTGCTGTTTAAAGAAAAGCTTTCACCACACTGACCTTGTTGTAATTCTGCTGGGTAAGCTAAATAAATCATTGCAGTGGAGTAGTCAAATCAGGGTTTGACAGAGAGAAAGGATGAGTGCACAGGGGAGAAATTCTAGCACCTGCAGTTATTTCACTTCTGCAGTGTTATATTTAAATCTTAGATAAATTGTTAAATAGTCCCTGGCTGCCAGTTTCACCACTGCTGGTGAATTTGTAGATGATGGCTGCTCTGTGGCTGTAGGCCAGCCATGGCCCATGCTCTGAAGAAAGAGGAAGGAAAAATGTCAGTGTGACTCAGTGTTTTGTCAGCTGGGAGACACTCGGGGGTTGTTTGCTCTCCAAGGAGCAGTGGAGACCAGAGATGACAATACTGAGTTCCGTTCAGAGGCCTCTTGGACAGCTTCAGTGTTACCAAAATATCGGCTCGATAACTTTCTAAGACCAGTTAGAGGAGGAGTTAGAAAACAAGACATTCTTTAATTCAGCGCTGGGAGCACACATGTATCATTTCATAAATTGAATGCTCAAAGTATTAGCGGTTTTTAGCAGCTTATATGTGCCTCACACATACATATTGATGACATAAAAAGTTTACATATGTATTACATTTCCAGTAAAAGGTTTCCATATACACTACATTTCCCGTAACACGCTCCATTAGCACGTGGAGTGGTCTTCCAGTGGTCTGAGGAACAGTCACTTAAGCTGTGCAGCCTTTCAGGCTCCTGTGCACCTGTTTTCACAAAGCCTGACTCCTCAAGTTGGTCTGAGCAGGGTGATTCAGTGATTCAGTGATTCTTATCTGTGCCTCCATCCCGCAAGGCAGAGCCAGCAAAGTTGGACCTCAGAGAAACTAAAATCCTATTATCCTTATGCAGCTTCTTCCTAGCTAAAGTTAGTCAATATACAAGTGTAAGAGTATAAGAATATTTCTTGTATTATCCCATCGATCAGGTTACATCAGTGTCAAGAGCTGAGTAACAAAAGCTGTACATGGGCTTACACACCGCTGCCACAGGGTCTTCTTGCTGCATTACTGGCTGTGACTCTGTTTTAGGTACAAACTCTTGCTCCTTTGAAGCTGGCCTTTACATCAGAGCTGCTCCTCAGAGGTGTCCCTCTGAATTTCCACAACTGCTGCTAATTGGTGCCACGTTGGCAGCGCTTACAGGAGCAGCAGGAAGGCAGCAGGCACAGCCAGGCCATTCCTTCAAGCCGGGCCTGCTGCTCTTTGTTTTGTCCAGACTTTC
This sequence comes from Mesitornis unicolor, assembly GCF_000695765.1. Taxonomy (NCBI): domain Eukaryota; kingdom Metazoa; phylum Chordata; class Aves; order Mesitornithiformes; family Mesitornithidae; genus Mesitornis; species Mesitornis unicolor. Next base: position 15,645 of record NW_010204221.1, read on the forward strand.
TTTCTCTCCAGCAGGACTGTAATCTGCTCCAGATTTATGACTAAATTTACTATAGGGAGACAAAAACATAGAAGATGAAGAAAAAAATCTAACAGCTTTATTTCTTGATTATTTTCTTATTTAGTGCATGTACTAATGATGCATTTTACAGAAAATCTGGAGCAGCAATGAGTTCTTGAATTGCTGTTTCCTTATGACTGGAAAACATAGATTCCCCTTTCCCTCCTGCCTCCCAAGTGCATCCCATCTTGCCTCTAGGGAGAACTAATATAACTTTTTCTGTGATTTTATGTTTGGAAGCATAACTTTTCTTCATTAATCTCTCCCTTTCAGTAGTAGATAGCCAACTCAAGAAAAACAACAAAGAATCTGATTATGAAGCTGTAACATTTTGTTTGATCATTTTCGGAATAGTAGATTTGGGGAATTTATTCCAAGACAAATTTATTGCCTACAATCGCACTGTTACATCATCAAAGGAAGTGAAAATAAAAATTAATTCCCTTGAAGAGTTTGTTAATGTCGTAGGAAATGTTTTTATTCTTTTGAATTGTAACAAATCTGCAACATGTAAAAATTGCAGACTACCCTGTAAAATTGCAGGGTGTTGTTACAGTTCTTACTAGGACCAGGGATGTATTTTACGAAGTTGTTTCTTTCCTCACACAGTTAAAATACAGATTTTGGGTTCTTTCTTTGACCTCTTTGCTTCCATTTCCAGAATGAAGGCAAGTATAAAGAAAATACAAGGGATTAGTGGGCTAATGTTAAACAGGAATTTTATTGTGGTCTCAGTGGGATAAGCTATCTGTTGATGGGCCATGATCAGCCAGACTGTCCTGCTTGTTGGAATAGTGAATGTTTATGCAGTGTTCTCCAGGTCAAAATTTACTAAACTCACTGACAGTCTTATGTGAACTTACATATGGAATTCTGCTCCACTAAAAAACCCCAGTGTCAACCATGTGAATTGCTTATGCAACAGAACTTTGCTTGTTGATAGTGGCATTTATAAGTTGCAAGGCAAGTTTTTATCCTTTTCAGTGATTAGGGCTGAAAACCCAATTATAACACATTATACCATTGAAGGGTGTATTCCTGCAGCTATCACTCCCTTTGAACATGTGTAATTGGCTGCAGAAGCGATCACAGTTCTTTTTGCAATAGAAAAGAGCAGCATGCTCAGACAACCTTGGTGAAGGCAATTTAAGATAGCATTCTGTAGCAAACCCCCTTACTGACCACAGGAAGGTTTTTGATGCCGAGCTAAGGCAGAACTCACATTCAGTCACTGTGGTAGAAGAATCAGACATTATTATTATTGTTTTAAAGCCAAAATGAAGACATAAGGCCTGCAATTTGCCCCTGGCCATCAGCACATCCAATGAGAACACCTTTGCTTTTGTCTTGGAGTAACCTAGAACTCAACTCATTTTGTTGTCTCATGAATTTACCCAGACAATTGATTTACATTAAACAGTGGCAAAACCTGGTCTATAAGGAAGATTATGTTCAAGGATGATTATTGCTAGCATAAGGAGTAACAATGTTTCATTTAATAATTATTAGATATTCGTTGTGTTAGACTGTGCTATAGGAGGAGCCCAAGTACAGAATACAGAATACAGAATTATTTTTTAAAAGAAAGAAGCTCAATTATTAGTTCAGTTTTATAAGTGGGTCAGCCAGAGCACAGATGTTTGATGGAATAGTGATGGTTGATTAATTAAATTGCACAGGAACACACTCTCTGGTCTTGTTCTTCAAAACAGTGCCAAATGCTAATCAGAGGAATCGACTCTTTAGATACTGCTTTTGGAGTGATGGGTTGCTTATCTGCCATGAAAGAGGAAGAGATTATGGTAAGTGTGTGTGTAATTATGGAGCTATTAGAAACTTCCCTACTCTATACCAACATCTATACAAGTTAGTATAGTATGGTGTGTCCCAGACCGTGTCATGGGACAATCTTTGGTTTCATTGGTCAGCAAAACTTCTGGGTTAGTTTCCCAGGTTGGAGGGCTAGGGAAAATAAAGTTTCATTCATTTAGTAGCCTAATGAGGACTCCTCTCAACATTATCAGCAGCCTGCTGCCTTTCTGCTATGAGAAGTGCTGCAGAAGCCAGATCACAGGTCTGCCTTGGAGTTTTTGTTCTTGCGTGTTATCTTCTGTGAACTTCCTGAATGTGGGTGCCAGACTGAATTTTCAGAAAATTTCTTTACAGAAGAAAAACAGGCTCTCTCCTGTCTGTGCCTGATTTATTGTTCATCAGTTGGGTTATTTTATTTAAACAATGGGCTTATATTATTTTTCCCCCTCTGCCCTGGTGAGACCGCATCTGGAATATTGTGTCCAGTTCTGGGCCCCTCAGTTCAAGAAGGTATTATTTGACCCACCTGGCCAGAATGAGCTAGGAATGGAAAAAGAGCAGTCTGTGTTACATGCAAAATTCAACTTGAATTTGGATGAATATTGTATGACTTACCATATGGGCACAGGTGTTTGGATTAGTTCACAGACTTCTCCACTTCTTCCTTATTGTGTCTGCACAGCAAATCTGCAGATTTCACAGAAAGTTGTCTCTGTACAACTGTGGTCTAGCTGTAAATAAAGAAATACAAGAAATAGAAAAAAGAAATAGGAGAAAGATTACAATTCTGTATGTTAGCTTTTACACCAACATTAAAGACTCAATCAGGTCTGGGAATCTTGTTTGCTTCCTGCGTTTAGAGAGAAAATGAATTTAAACTATACACAGAAGATCACAAGCCATGCTGTATGGTTCTGGCTAGAATAGAATAGAATAGAATAGAATGTAATATATGTAATAATATGTATAATA
>NW_010204222.1:0-9147 GCF_000695765.1 Mesitornis unicolor
TGTGATTCTGTGATTCTGTGATTCTGTATGCCCCAGGTATCCCACAGATTAATAAGACCCAGGTTTGAACTATATCTGCCTGGTTTCCTCCTTATCTTACATTTGATTTAATGAGAAAAAAACAAATGCTTGCAGGCCAGAAAGGATCTACATCCATCCCCAACAGCCATCCACAACTAAGTAGAAATAGCCTTTCCATAGCTCTGCAGACCTGAAACTCCAGTATACTCCAATTTTGTAAGGATCCACCTAATATGGGTGAATTCCCTGGACAGATGAGGTATAGATCTACTGACACCATCCCAGCTTGTCCTTAGCAGAGGGTGGCAGCCAGACATCAAGGGTTATAGCTCAACCTATATCTATCCTTCACAGCCTCACATTGTGTGGATGCTCCATGAAGATGCAGGAAGATAAGCCAAATTTGCAGCAGCTCTAAGGCAATGCATAATTATTCCAGTGGCCAATCTAGGCTTCAGACAGTCCTAGGATGAGAAAAGCAAGAATACACCTTTTCCTTTTCCCTCATGCTTAACAAGTCTCAGTTGGAGATTAATTATCACTAGGTAATTATGCTAAATTCTGAAAATAAGATATAACTATATTTGTATTTAAAGCCTTGATTCATAACAAGGCTCTAAATAATACCAAATAAATCAATAAGGCTAGAGCACCAATTTCTAAGTAACAAACTGTCTTCAGGTAGTATTAGTTTCTGTGAATTTCTTCATACAGGTAGAGTTGAGGATGGCCTGTCTTTTCTAATTTTTTTCTCTTATATGGAAGCTAGAATTATTATGCTTTAAAATATAAAGAGTAATAAGGTCATAAAAGATGCTAAGTGAACAAGAGTTATAGAAAGGAACAGATGAGGAAAGGACTCAGACTGATAAGCAAGTTAGTAATTTCAAAATGCTGTGAAGTTGGGCTAGACATTAATAGTCCCCTAAAAAACCCCAAACAGTAGTCTTTCAGCACAAAATCAAGTCATTGTAGCATGTAGTCAAAAATTACTGTCAGAGAAGAAAGCTGATGAGAATGAAGCTCAACACAATTGTTGCCAATGTGAAGCCACTGCAGAGAATAAATCACAGCAACATGAGACAGAACAGAACTGTTAAGTCATCTGCTCCATGCCCCAGCACTGGAGGGATGTGTGTGCTGTTTTGTTAGTGCCTTTTTTAAGTTTGTGCCCATTTTAAGTGACTCCTAGGCACAATGCCTTCCAACACTTCTCTTGCAAGTCTACCTGTGATCAATTCAACTTGCCCAATAGGAAATGCTCATTTCCCCATATTCAATTTGTTAGCCATAAATATATTCTGTTGCATTATCCAGAGTATGCCACACTCTAATTTTTCCATGGCCTATCTGCAGTTATGAAGATGTTCCTTAGAGACATTCTGGCAAATTATATTCAGTTTCTGTATTTGATTTTAAACCCAAGTGAAATAGAATCTTGGGCAGTTATTATTAAACTGGATTCCTATAAAAGTCATGCAGTGTCTTTTCTAACTCAACTGTACAACTGACTTAAAAAGAAACTACCTGTCAGCATCACCCATTTCACCATCTCTTGTTTTCCACTGCTTGGAGAGGGGAGGCAAGTCTAGACCTAGTGAATAAGTACAGTAATTCTTTCTTTTTGTTGGTTTTATACTCAGTTAATTCACTTTATGATGAACTTCATTCGTAACTTGAGTCTTCATGCTTCTCCATAGCTCCATATTTTGAGATTAAAATAACACTGCCAGTTCACCAGTAAGGCACAAAATACTGCCAACGGTTTCCCATATGAACTCAGAACTGGAAGGGAATCACAGGTCTTGAGCCAAAGGGAGCCTAATGAACCACCCTCAGACACAGAGAAAGGCACATTTAGAGCTTGGAGACTTTCACAGCAAGTGAGAAAACAACTACATTGCAAAAGCACACAAAGGGTATGATGTTGAAAAGAAGTTTGCAATTTCTGTTCAGTCTTGCAGGTCTTGCACCATTTGACATTTGGTAGAAGCTCATATATGGACGTACACAGGCATGTAAATGGGAAAAAATACTGTAATGCTTACTGTGTATGATGGTAATAACCTTCACAAAACATCAAGAAATAAATTTAAAACAACAATAAAAAGAAAACAAATGAATTCAGCATTCACAAAATCACAGAATGGTAGGGGTTGGAAAGGACCTTAGGAGATCATCTAGTCCAACCTCTCTGCCAAAGCAAGTTCACACATTGCAGGCTTCACAGGATAGCAACCATTCCTCCAAGAGGACTCAGAAAGATTTGTTTGTCTTCTGCAATGAGACTTCAGATGAACAGAAATAGCAACATATTCTACTGTAAAATCACCTGGTATATAGTACTTCAGAAACTGAAACTGATTTACCTATACTACATCTTAAATCCTTCCCATGAGCTTGGCCCTAGCTGGCAGCTGCCAACATGAGGGAATATACAGTGATTATTTTGTAGTCTCCATCCAGTTCCCAGCTGGATCCTGCTCCCTCTCCCTTGAGGAAAGGTAAAACTCCAAATCATATCAGTCTGTCTGGAATTGGTCCCCTAATTGGTCCCCTCGGTTTCACTGCAAGGTTAAGATACTAATATGAAAACACTCCCCTTTTTCATCCATCTGCAATATGAAGGTATGTAGGATACCAACTTCTCAGTGTTATCCAAAGCTATGAAAACAGAAGAACTTAATGAGGAGGGTTTTGTTTTTTTCTTGTTTGCTGTCTGGCTTTGGAACTGTTTTTGTTGTCTTTTTTAAATTTTGGAAAACACTCTCTACTTGTGAAATGTGGTGATTTGTGGCTTGGGTAATATTGTTTTAACCCACCTAAAGTAAAAGCAACATTTATTCTTAATCAAATCAATAATAATTAATTTAGTTCTGCTAAGATATTTGCCCAGTTTACATAAATTAGAGTGATACATTGTCTTGTGATATACTATATAAAGAAATATTTCCCATTCCTCTCCTAAATTAATTACTTAAATTTAATAGTTTCCTATTAAGCAAAATAGGAGTTCATGACCCACATTCTTGATATCATCCTTTAGTTTATATTTCTCCTCTCCAAATGTAATTAATATTAATGTTTTAAATTACTTCTAACATAGAAGACCCATGTGTCTTAATTCATGCTTATTTCTGGATCTATTTTAAATTTTTCTCTCTTTTTTCAGTCACAGGACATGACTGAAATTTTAATGCTGTCTGCAAAATGGTTATGTGCCACTGCTTTATCATGTGTAGTGACATTCTGTTCTCATATATCCCATTTGGCTTAGTTGATTGCTGTTACACATCTAGAAAAGGCATTCTTATACATTCACAATACCAAGTAAAGAAACAAAAACAAAACAAGCAAACAAGCAAACAATCCAAAAATCCCCCCAAAAAACCCTCTCCAAAAAACCACAGAAACTGGATGAAGTTTACAATCATCTTTTCCAGAGAAGAAACAAAGGGCAGATACTAACCTGTTTTCTCACTCTGAAGATGACCACTTGGTTCAGGGATGAGGCACATTCCTGAAGTAATAGCTCAGTCTGTATTCTTTTTTTTTATAGTCATACAGATTAAATTCCATCAGTCTGGCAACTTTCACAAAGACTGTATACACCAGTGTATAGTACTGTTCCAATATACTGAAAGAGTAATAGCTCTCCTACCAAAGAACTTTGCCTCTAGGTCTTTAAAGAAACTTATGATTAAACAAACCTTATCATTAATTATTTTTCTCAATGTGCCCTTTTTTGTAAGTAGAATGAATTGCTGGCTTCTGCATTAAGAATTCCTCAGAGCACCATGCTAAGTAAGATCACCCTTAACGATTGGTTAAGGCAGGTTTATCCATTGCCAGTCAATGGGAGAAAGCTCTTTTATGGACACCACTCACTCTGATTGGATGCCAGACACAGTCTTTTTATTAAATGGTGATATTTAAAATTAACATGTCTTTTGTCTCTAGCTGAAGTGAATAGATGGCTTGTGTTTTGTCATTAGAGATGGTGCTGCACAGTCACTGTAGCAACCAAAGAAATGGTTATACCCTCCCCTGTGGCTCACTGAGGACTGGGGCAGTGACTCATGTGACCTCATCTCTCTTCATTTGGAAAGGCAATACCAGATCCAGGACTTCACAGTCCTCCTGGATAGACAAATGTTCAAGGAAGAGACGGTTCAACGAGGCTTAATTAATTTCTCTAGCCCGGTAGTTTAGGAATTGCCTTGCACTATTCGTCTTCAGGAGAAGTTTTAGGACATCTGGCAGCAGAACGACAATTGGGCATCAACCCAGTACATGTGGGGAAATGACTACAGGGGCACTGGCAGAAAAATGCTCTTGTGTTTGCCTGATACAAACACGATCCAGCACATCAGGGATGACTGTCTTCATTTCAGGCAACTGTTCTGTTTGGCCAAATTACAGATGACTCAATCAAAATCTGTTCTAGACACTTTTTGTTTCTGTTTAATTCAGCTATAAAATCCTAAAGCTGAGGAAGTCTCGTGCAAGCACACAACATATCTGATCACTACATTGCTATTATATCTTTACCCTACTTGAAATTCATTTTCACCCCTTTCCAATCACCAGTTTGCATGAGCAGGGAGCCAAGGGACTGTGCACAATCCTTGTTGTTGAATTAGGGTCCTATAAGCTAATGGGCCGCCAAGTTACTTCAAAGCAGTCTTAAAATGACAGATGTTAGCTCAGTGGCAACACCACCTTGGAAATTTTTACTCATTTGCAGTTCTCCTATACAGCCATTTAGAAACCAGATAAAAATATGTGTTGTGAGAGTTATTTTATTATAAATTGGAGGCCTGGAAGTTATATTTCCAGGGGCCTTGACACCTTATTTGACTCTTTAAACTGAAGTGTTAATTTATAGGTTAATACCAACAATAATATTTCTGGGGTTGTACATCAGTAATTTAGATATCTTTTAACTACTGCATGATCTTAACTTTAGGTTTACTGAAGGACATTAAATCAGGATGATCAGTACTTTAACATACAGTAGTCTACGATACTATAAAGTATACTAGGTGTCAGAATTTGCCTGGGTTATCTTATTGGCCATTGTTTTTCATAGGACCAAAATTTGATATAATAGACGACAGTTACTCTCCCTCATCTGAACCAGATATTGCAGCTATTTCTGTGGATGAACATTGCATTTATGTTACACGGTAATAATGAGATGTCTCAACAGATGGGATTAGGCTCTCATTGCACTGAGATGAATCAAAGCATAGTCAGAGACAGTTCCTGCCATTCACCACCTAAATAAACAGGTCAAACAAAATGTAACTTCTCAAGAAGAAACACTAGCACAGAGAAGTAGATAGGCTCATTAAAAATTTCACGGCTTTTTAGTGGAAAAGACACAAGCTGTATCCCAGCAATACAGCCTGTTGCCTCCTAGCTTGGCTTCATTTATGCCTTGAACATGGGTAACTCCATGAAGTCAGACCAAAATCCTGCCCCTTTTGCTTGCAGAAATTATATGTTGAAAATTCAGAGATTTCTGATGTGATGTTTCATATGGAAACTGAGAGACATCTGACAACATGATCTAGAGACACCTTGCTTCTAGGTGACAAACATTGGCCCTGAACAGCACTGATGACAAAATGTCCACTAGAACCTAAACAAGGTTATGACCCAGACAGATTTTATTGTCATGGACTGCAGAGAAATGAGCAGTCATTTCTTGACAGCTTCATTGCAGAAGGACCAGGATATTTATGGGCAAAATAATTTTAATACCCCACATAAAATAGATCAGTGACCTCATAATATTCATATAATAATTTGTGATAGAGACAGACCATTATCCATCATTTATATGTGAGATGACAGAGGCAGAAAGGGTGGTTTGGTTGTCTAAACATAGGCATTTGGTACTATTTTAGAAACTCCACAGTGATCATCCAGGACTTCTATGTTTCCCAGGGTTATATTCTGGCTTCGTGGTTATATTTGCCAGATTCATGGAGATGTCTTGAATACCTAGCATCTACATTTAAGCTCATGAATTGCTCCCTAAGTGACCTCAAATATCCCAGGAATCATACAACAAACCAAGAAAAGGACCCTGGGCTGTACTTGGATGTGATAATTCTCAAGTGCATTTCACAAATATCAGCTTCTCTCTTGCATCTTTCATTCAGACCCATATCATCAACTTCCTCTCCTAGACCAATCAGTCATACTTTCACTAATTTCTCCCTCATTTACAGCCTACATTGACAGTCAATTTGACTCTCCCTCTTTTCTCTACCTTTTTTACCTGCTGGAGGAAAGAGGAGAGAGATGAAATTTTATTGTTTCAGGAGTTGGGATGAGGAAGAGGCTGAAACATATCACAGAATTCAACTGATTTTACCAGTCCCTTTTCCATGCTGATAATACATCCTACTTTACACTTACAGTAGAGCCATAAAGAATATCTATGTTCAACTACCTATGATTTTATCTCTCTTACTGTTTAGCCATTCTCTTACAACTATACCTTAAAATGTGATACTGAACTGCCATTAGACATTACCAATGCAAGAACAAAAAAAAAATATAATGTGCTTGCTCTCCCCTTCAGTTAGAATACCTGTATGCCTGCTTGGTTCTTCTGGTTTCAAAGAAGTCAAAATGGTCTGCAGATGAACAGTTGGGTCTGTTATTAATCCCACATGGGTACAGTTAGAAAGAAAATAAATTTTGGTCTAGGACTGTACATTATTACAATGTCTGTTAAGATTTCTAGTTCTTGCACTATGTGAGAGACAAATTTTGCTATTTTTGAAGTGGGAATATAGAGCATTTTATTTTTATGTTTAGACAGTGCTCCACAGTCAGCAATCAGATAGGGAGAGAATTAATACTACAAAATTGTTTCACTGTGAGACATCATTTTACATCATTCTCTGTATTCAACAAATGCCTATGTGGCAGTGGAGCTACACATTTCTTAACAAACAAGCCAAGTTATCTATTCTGTTCTGGTTAGGTGCATTGGATTGGAAATTCTTCTTTCTGAGAGTATTTTCTGAAGTTAATTTTAGCTGCTGCTGAAAGATCAGGGTCGAACATACCAGCTAACAGATTATCTCTCAACCCTGAGCAATAGATGTCACATACTCCATGCAGGAAATGCCAGATATTGCCATCTAGTTTTTAAATTCTAATGCAAAGCAGCAGAAACAAAGTTTAATGCAACAACTGACTAACTAAAACTTTTGTGACTTCAAACCTCTGCTCCAGAGGCTCATAGAGTAATGTCACCTATTTGGTTCTAGACAGCCAAGGGTTGGGTTTTTTTTAACTTCTAAAATATGAAAATACAAAGACTTACAATAATATTATTGCTCTTCTAATTTCTTATGCAGTTTCAAGAAACTAATGAAATTATGCAGGCTTCAAACTTCACCAGATGCACAACCAAAAGAATGCTCTTCGTGTCCCACTGAAAAACAGAAGCTCAATGGTATCAGTGAGTGTACCAGAAGGCAAACTGTTTTAAAACTATTTTGTATGGGAAGAAACTGCAGTAATTGCTGTACAATTACAATTGTTCAATTAACAGTACAACAGTTGATTCAGTAACAAAAAAAAAATGATATGGTTTCCAGTAATCCAAGCACAACTCAAATTTTTTATTGGTGCAGGAACACTTGTCATGTTCTGAACTAATTATTTCTGTCTTGAGACTCTCCCATTGGTTTCTTTCTTGCACTCCATTTCAGCCAATTATTACATCTGTAGCATAAACACCCTGACAAAAATGACAGTTAGTAAAAACTACCCCTTTTAGAGAAAATGACTTTGCAAATTCTGTCCTTTTGAATATTTAAAAACCTAATTTTTAAGGAACCACTACTACACAGTAACTTTAGACTACCTGACAAGGATTTTTGACAAGCTCAGTGCTTGGGCACAGCTTGAAGACTGACAGTTTATGTGACACAGCTGAATATTTTTGCATGTAATTATGGGAATTTTGTCATATTTGTCATCTTAATTTTAATACGAGCATCAAAAATAACAGTCGCTGCCAAAAATAAGTCTCTTGTTGGACATCAATACACAGTTTTCCCCAGCTCAGTCGATGATCCACATCATGTACAGGTGATTGCCTTCACTAGATCATGTTTCACAGTTACTTAACAATAAAGGATTATTTGATGCCTTCATTCTAAAAAGGATTTAATGGAAAACAGTAAGCATGATGAAGTTACATGTATTCAGGCCAATAAGGCATTCAGGCAAAAGGACAAAACCATAGGCTGCACTAAGTTGGTTCAGAAAAAAAAATAGATTTTTTGGACATTTGCTCATGTAAAGGCTCATGTCCATGTAACAGTTGGGTACAAGACACATTTTAATCTGCTCATCAGAGACATTCAGGGTTACCTTGTGCTCTCTGGAATTCAAACTACTTAGCAGGTTTTCTGTAATGCATATAGTCCTTCAGACACTGGGTATTGCTGCCGTATAAAAATACTCAGGTATTTAAAAATTTCTTGCAAAGATTCACATTCATGTATATTGCACAGCTTGTCTTCCATTTGATAGATTTCATGCTACAATGAAATATATACTTGTCCATGTAATTTTTTTAACTACATACTTGAACAATGATTATGATATGCATTGCTTTTTAAATTATCTTCCATTATGTTTCACATTCTGTACAGATTTCAGTTGGCATTTGCAAGACAGCCAGAAAATTACAGCAATTATTGAAAATTATTGTGATATAAAAGCAATGTGCTTCCCCTCGTCCTATCAATTTCCTTTGTACTGGTATATAAAACAGACTGCTGCTTCAGCACCTAGGAAGACAAACTGTATTTTTTCCTTCTTAACTATTAACTGTGCAGAGTTACTTAGTTTTATAGTTTTGGTAGCAGATATGCAGGCAATATTAATTCTGAGCGTTTTTAGGATTATGATTTTTACTATCTAGCCATTTACTTGATTTAGGCTAGAATTTTATATAAATATACATATACAATGTATATATATGCACATCTACATATATTTTAATGACTATAACAGTTAATTCTTTATTCTTCTTTAAACATTTAATCTATTTTGGGCGGATGGTGAAGGAGTCTGGAGCACAAG
>NW_010204223.1:0-1328 GCF_000695765.1 Mesitornis unicolor
CCTTTCTGAAAGGTGGGTAATTGAGAGGGAGCCACCTTTTCTTTTGAAGTATCCCAGATATGCAATAACTAATTGCTTTCTAATTGGTCTGTTGAGTTTTGTCATGGATTTGCTCATTGCCGCGGCAACTACTGAGCATGCAGAGATTGAGCTGTCCATGACCAGAAGCTATTTGTCAGATGGTAACCATATTAAAAAAAAAAGTAATTCAAAGGTGACACACTGCAGCCTGAAGCTAGTGATCTGTGTGAGGCTAATGAGGAAGTAGGAGAAAGGCAATCTTTTGTCTTCCTGTGATAACACCCTAGTTTTAACTTTCTTCCTTCGGGCCATTGTGTTTTCATGAACAGAATATGTAGATGCTGTAACTGACTCCTCCTAAGTGATGTTTCCTACTCCCAGCTTTCATTCAGAGATTAGATAATTTCTGTCTAGCTCTATATAGTGCTCTCTGGTCACTAGAACATCATCACAGGAAACAAAGTTTCATGTAGCAACACACTACTAATATGTGTGTGTTTCCAAAATGTTAGTTTAGGTGAAGGAGCCTGGATGCTAGTCTGAAATAAGGGCTTCATCAATCATAAGGTACTTCTGGGATCATGCTTGAAGTAAGTGGATGCTTTTCTAGATCAATGAACATCTGAGGCATGGCCTAAAAAATCTGTTAATCTATAAACATGTAATAGTTGCCTGTACTACAATATGACCAAGGAGCTGACAAATGACCTTTATGTATGGAAGCTGTTAGCAGTGGAAATGGTAGAGAAAACCCTTGTGACATGAGTGTCACTAAGAAGAGCATTGGCATTTCCCCAGAATATATAGGTTAGATATCCTCATACAGACTTGGTGAACTACTTGGAACAGAAGGAGCTGTGCTACATAACTCACGTGTGGCTCTCAGGGACTGGACCAGGAGCTGCTGGGCGCAGAGCAATTGGAAATGCTGCCTGGTGTTTGAACACTTCTTCATCTTAACAGACTAAAGGGACTCTTTGCTGAGGAGAAGGTATGCTCCACAGCTTCTCTGGCTGTCCAAACAGACAGGAGGGATGGAGATGGAGGTCGGAATGATAAGAATCAGCCCCTACGAGTATATCCAGAGATATTTAGTGAACTGAATGCCTGTACTTGAAAATGAAGACCCTGTAGGAAGTCTCAGCTTTGATTTGAGATATATGGAAAATTTTGACCTTCAAGAAGTTCTGACTTGACTGGTTGTCACGTGGCTGTTTGTGGCTCTCAGTCGCTGATTGTTTGGTGAATTGTTTGGAAAAGAGCAGAGAAGTATCTTCACATTGTCAGCTCAGTATTAAGACAATTAT
>NW_010204224.1:0-88560 GCF_000695765.1 Mesitornis unicolor
TGTGATTCTGTGATTCTGTGATTCTGTAAGTTGCAATACTGGGTGGTGAACAACTCCAAAAGTCAAGCTACTGCATGAAAAAACAGTTCAGATCTTGTTTTTCCGTATTAATGTATACAGTAGCATTCTGGATAAACTTTCTAGATAACCTTCACATTCTCATAAACACAATAAATCAAAGTTCTTTTAAGCAGCAGTGTGAATGAAATATTCTTAATTTTTCCATTTTTCCATTGTAAGGAGATGGTTATACTGTCAAACATTAAAATGTGGCTTTCTTATCTAGTTTAGGGAGAATAAGACTAATATCTTCAAAAATCATTTGAGTGGGTGGAATATGTGTCATTTTTTATGAGCAAGTCACTATTATTCAGTCTCTCAGTTGATGGAGGATTAAAATTAATTAAAAACTCAATCTGGAATTTATTCTATAATTAAATGTAATTTAAAGGATAAAAATGCTTAATATTTACTATATCTAGTTTTATTTCTATACGTATCTATATATTATACAAAACTATCAGTATATGTATAAATAGTGTGAAAATAATGATTTGTCACTGATTAGTCTAAATCTAAACCCATGTTAATATCTTTCTTTGCTATAAGAAAATATTTTACTTTGTTGAAATATTTTAATAATTTGGCAGTATTTTCATATTTATCAGATTGATACATGAGGTACATTTCCATGTAACAAATTACATTTTCATTGAAGCAATCCACTATTTTCAAAAAAGTTCGTAGATGAGATGTAATCCATTCCTTACTCTCTATATTACTCTATACTTAAACTGTCTTCCTATGTTTCTGTTTAAGTTTTTGCAGGTAAACATTTTAAGTACCTGTTGTATGCACAATCTATTTCCTTGGTGGACTATAGTGAATTAAGCAGTGATACGACAAGCATTTAAGAGCTTTAAAGAAAATCAAGCCCTTAACCACAAGAAGTTGGGTACCTCTTATACAGTGAAAGTTACAAAATGTCGGTGCTCCACCAAGTGAGAGAGTACTCACAGAGAGTAAAGAAGATGTGTGTTTGTTTTCTGCAGGCCTGACAGGTTTTCCAGGGAACTCAGGTCTCATTAAGCATTCCAGGGATAGAGAAGCACTGAGAGCTGCAGTTAACTGAGCACCTTTGAAAATACTGCCCCATCACCGAGATGCTTAATGGAAACTGGCTTGTTTTACAAACTGGGCTGTTAGTCCTTTCTTAATCAATAAAATACACTGGAAGCATCACTTTTATTTCAGAAGAATGTAGGGTCACTTATTTTCACGTCCACTGATACAAGTGTGAAGTAACTGTGAAACTAAATGATTTAAGCACAGTGTGCTGTACAAGTATTTCTAATCTCTTGGTATAAGGTGAAACACCCAAAACTGTGAGCTTTATGCTCTTAGCCTTATTACCATGTGGCCAGTATTTTGACCAGATTTTTCTGTTTCCTAAAACAGCATATTGATTTAGTGTTGTTTTTTTTTCCTTTTTGTTCTTCTTCTGCTTGGAAATTACTGCTTATCTATTGAGTTGTTTATATACCTTTACAATAATTAAAGATTAAAAGGATTTCATAAGGGAGAAAATGTTATTACAGTATACTGTTTGGACTTTAAAGCGTGAAAAAATTCCATTGTTCTGAGTTAAAGCAATATGAGATAGTCCTTGTAAGAATTGCAAGGAATTGCAAGGAAACAATAGCACAGATTTGTTGGCAGTAATACAAATACTCCAGATTTTAATTAAAGAGATTGTCTTACTTTTGGTGACTTTCACAGCCATTTTCATGCAAAAAAATTATATTTATGAGAAATTATATTTATTTAGCCATAAAACTTCAAATATTAAATTCATACACATCAGTTTCTACTGAAATCTTTATTAAAAAAAAACCCAACAAGATTCCAAATTAAATCACTGGAAAGTTTTTCAAGAAACCTTAATGCAGAATCATGTTTGATGTTTTACTATGCGGCCTTTAATTATATAAATTAATACTAAAAATTTAATTATATAAATGGCATACATACAGTCCAATGTTATTCCACATCATCCTCATCTATCAGAGCATATGTTGTTCCTTTATCTCCTGTTTAGCCCAATTTCTCAAAGCTTAGCCTTCATGTGCCATATACTTTACTTTATTGTAGGGTTTCTGCTGTGTTATATGCTGTAGCATCTGGTTACTTTTATGCACATTGCAAAACATTGTTAGTGATCCTTGAAGGCAAGTAGGTAGAATTCCTCACATTTTAGAAGGTAAGGAATAAGTCTATGCACATAAAACTATGTATGGCATAACTATACATGAGGTGAGCATGGGTCACTTGGGATACAAATATCCTACTTTTCAGACTTGGGAGAGTTGAGATCTTTCTGTAGATTTCACTGGCTGTTAAACATATGCATCATTTGTACACACACACAAAAAATATCTTACCCACAGAGAAAAATGTTCACAGCTAGCCCAGCAATTCAGTTGATTTATTTTGAAAATTGATCATCTCTTTTACTAGGAAAAACAATTACGATCAATCCTGTAATTAGTACTGCTTTGCTTCATTTTTTCTTGAAGCATGGGAAATTTGGTTACAAAGTGCAGCATGCTCCTTTTGGCTGCTTTACTGAATGATAAATTGGGAAGGCAGGCAACTCAGAGTAGCACTTAGGGGTTGATAACTCTCTAAATTCAAGGAACTACAGTGAGTCTAATAAGAGAGAGAACTGCCTCAAATCAACTTTGGCTGTTGCATAGCTAAAGCGTGGGAAAAACATCGGTATTTGGATGACACTAATGATCTCAAAACAAAAAGTATTTATTCACCAAAAGTTTATTTAAAAATTGTAACAGTCTCTTTCTGGATGGAAAGCTATGGTTGAAGAAAGGCTGGTTAGGAAACACAAACAAACAAAAACTTTCCCCTAAAATATCCAAACAAAATCTTTTTTCAACATTTGTAAACTACTTCTTAGTTTCCTTAGAACAAGAATGATAAGTTGTCTCTTATCCCATGATATGGAGTACTATGGAATAATATGTAGACTTCTGTTTCTTTCCCTCTATTTTTCTGATGTGGGTGGGTGGGTTTATGCCAGCATTATGCGCAGACACATGTAGATGGTTCTATGCAGTCTTTACTTCTTTTAAAAACATATTTATTTTAGTAAAGATGGTAGCAAATAATAGTATAAAAATATGTACCTATCTGTTTAACTTTTTAAAGGGATATAAAATAAATCAAATTCGGATTAACTGCTAATTGTGAGATATTGGACCAAATAATCCAGACTATTTGCCTTCAAAGAATCTTAGGAGCACAACTGACATTTATTTTCACAATAGTAAATTTAATGCAGTATGTTCTTCCATTTACTAATTTCTCCTAAGCTTTTGCTATTGACACTTTATAGTGAAACAATACATAGTATGAATTGTCTTCAAAGAGAAAATATGCATTAGCAACAGTCAAACAGTCCAGGGATTGCCATTTGGATATTAGTGCATGCTTCTATAGGTTGATGCACTCAACTTTAACTGCTATGCAGTATTTCCTGTGAACATAACATCGACAGTCCACTTCTGTCCACCCAGTAGTGGCTTACTGCTGCAATAAAAACTTAGTCTATTTAAGTGGAAAAACAACTGTTTGAAACATTAAATTCTTCCTGTCAGGCAGCTGGGATTTAACTGTAGCACACTCAATTATAAAACAGGTTTTCATTGATCTGAGTGGTTGAATTCTTAACAGTAGTTTATTTCTCTTTGATTTTGAAATCCATAAGTGCCAATCAAAGCTTTAAGAATGAAAAACATTGGCATGGGAGTTTAAATTAAAAGTGATAAATTGAGGCTGATAGTGACCACTACCTCAGCCAAACACAAATGCCATGACTGCAGCTCTCAGCATTGCTGCATGTTTCATTTTAAATTAAGTGTGACAAATTAGGCAGGAAGTTAATTGCTAGCTTGGAATAAAAACGATGATGCTGATTGGAAAATGCATCATAAAACAATTTTTTTATTTTGCAGCAATCCCATCTGAGATATCAAAAAATAAAGGAACACTAATGAAAATTTTTCTGGTTAAAAAAGCGGGCATTTGCTATGGGTGTGCATATCTGTGGCAATGCCTGTGTGTATGTGAAGGTGACTTTTCTTTGAGAATGCATTTGCCAGCTTAAAAATATATGAGCAAATTGAAAGATGCATGAGCCATTCTTGTACCCAGGTTGTAGGTTGTTGGGGGTTAGGTACATATATCTCCATCACTACTGACTAGATATTAGAGTTGCCATTAACTTTTTTAGTGGCAGCAAGTTCCAGGATGAACAATTACCCTTTAAGAGAATGTGACCTTAAAGACCAAGCAGAGCTGTAAATCTTATATCTCTTTAACTAGTCTCTCATTTATATTACTTTATGTCCACTATGCACAAATATAAAAGCAGACACAACAATATTTAGGAATTTACTGTACAGCAGTTTCCCTTTTCTGAAGTTTCAGATTTAATCCTAGTTTCAGTATCAGTGGCACTATTTCACAGCTAATCAGTTGTTTGTTCTTTCTAGCAACACATTATTTGTTCATTAGTAGTATGAAAAGGCCCTTGTTAGTATGTAAATTGGTGAAATATTTATCCGTTTGCCATAGATGAAAAAAATATTTTAAAAGAAACTACAGAAGCTGAAGTCAGTGTTTACCTTCTAAACCGAAGACATAAGTATTTGAATTTGACCATTTAAGATTCTCAAGCCCATTTAATATGATTTAATGAGTTACTATAGAGCTCTCAGTGCAAGGGTGAAAGTATAAGAGCACAAAACTGAGCTCTTTGTTTTCCCTGTTATTGCCAAACTCTGATTTGTCAGTCACCATCACATTCGTTACCTTCTTTTGCCTCCAACTTGCAGTGAACTGCCTCCACCCTACCATCCATGTCAGTAGATAAGACTGCATACATTTTACTCACTGAAGTTTTCTTGTCCCAGTCTTGTGCATTATGTTCAACAGCTCAGTTTTCTTTCCTGCTTGCCACATCTCTTCTGTCTCCTAAACCAACGACTCACCTCTTACCCCATCTTTTTCTATCATTCTTCTTGTCTTTCTTCTGTAGCTCCCTGCTGTCTCTTTCCACTGTGCCCCAGTAATCCTCAGTCCAATTACTTCTTTCACATGATCCTCTCAGGCCACATTGTAATACTCCTTCTTCCAGAGCACCCAGCAGCCTTGCCCATTCCTAACCTGCTATTTGCCCTGATCTTATGTGCATACACATCGTATTTCATGTCTCCTGAGCCCACAGCCGTGCCTTTTGCCTTTTAGCTTTGTCTCTAAAGCACACAATTTTAGTAGCTTGCTTGCCACTACCCTTTCTACCCTTGCACTTCCCCTCTACTTCATGCTTGATTGCTTTTCTCACTGCAAAGGTGATGGCATGGTTTGTGTGTGTGTTGTTTTGCCTAGGAGTGACTGGTAATACATACATTCATACATACATACAGCGATGACCCCTTCCTGGAAGTGTTCAAGATCAGGTTGGATGAGGCTTTGAGCAACCTGGTCTAGTGGGAGGTGTCCCTGCCCATGGCAGGGGAGTTGGACTGGATGATCTTTAAGGTCCCTTACAAACCAAACCTTTCTATGATCATCAGCAATCATGGGAAGACAGCCACATATTACTAATTCATAGATGGCATAGCCATAAAGTTACAAATTGCTTTAACCTATCAGTCACATGAATGCACAGGATAATTTCAGTATGCTCTGCAGTTTTAAGTCTTGTACCAGTTTGCTAATCATGAAGTGAGATAGTTGCTGCATACTCTCAGTCTGTCCTATGCCAGCTGTACTTGTTCTGGAGAGAGCTGTAGAGTCTTAAACAGAATTTGTTACTGTGCTCCATTGTTCTGTTTATATAGTCAGTGGTCTTTCAATACTGGCATCACACACATTTTCAAAACTTAAGATTCAAACATAAACTTTTGTTCAATTTACAGTTTTTGTTGTACAGCCTCAGAACAAGAGTTAAATTTGAGTAAACTGTTAAAATAATTGTATTAGTCTGATATAATGACCAGAGAGAAGGTCTTATCAATTTGGAAACCTTTTCTTGCACAACTAAGACTGGCCTTGCAGCAGAACAAATAAATGTTCCAAGATGTGAGATAAGATGGAACAACTGGTGCACAAGCACAGAATGCTTAAAATACATTGAGTACTGAAAAAAACCCCACTAAAACCTTGTGTATGGGTTGAATAGAAAGCTATAACTTTTGACTGGATTTTGGAAGGACAGCTTTCTGCTCTGTCTATATTCTGATATCTTCTAATACTTCCCTGCACATTGTAGGTACTATCTGAATCTGAATGCTGGAGCTAGAACGAGGGACCTTCAGACCTTGAAAGGCAGAGTTTGCAGTCTGTGCAGTTCACTGAAGCTCATTTAGTTGTGCATAAGCTCACTAAAGAAACTTGGAAATATAACTGTATGTTTGCAGTCTTGTTCATCATTTAGGATTTTCAGTGTTGTAACTGAAGGTAGACCCGTTGCTTTGTCACTAATAATGTAAAATATTTCATGCTTTCGACAACCTTTCTATTTAAAAGAAACCTAGATGGATTGTTGGCGTGACCTGAAATTCGATAGTCCACAATGTGCACCACTTTGTGCATATCACCACTTTGAAGCATATTTTTACATAGATTAAGCTACATTTACTCAGATAAAATCTGCTAAATATTTTTTTTTCTTTCAGACATTTCTGGTATAATTATGGTCAAAATATACTTAACAACTAATTATGTCTTTTGGGAACAGCGGAGACTCTGTGTACCCATTTAGTGGCAGTGTCTTCTGGCTATGGGCAGGTTCCTGCCTGGAGTTTTACATTATATTCACAGAAATTATGTGAAAAAGAGTGTAGTCCAGTTAGTGCTTGTTGGATGAGTAGAAGATCCTGCATTCAACATTAGAAAAGGTTCTGCAAGCTCACTTAGGTGAGATGGCTACGTACAGCCTTTCAGTCCCTTGACAGTATAGTGGTTTGGAGGCTCCTGGTTTACTCTGCAGTTACTGATGCAGTACTTTAACAAAAGCAGGAGTTTGGCAATGTAAAAACTCCTATCATGCACTTACGTCAGTTGGCAATTAATTTATTTTAATCCTACAAACGTTGGAAAATGTGAGAAGGGCAGTTTGTAGTCAGTGTATCTTGCAGTTCAAAGGTAAGTGTTTAATTGCTGTCTAAATTAATTGGTTTCAGGCATTTTATTGCTGCTCATATTGCTCCTCTTGATATGCCTGTGTAGCTCCATATAAACCATTTTTTGGAAGAAATGTGTTTAGGAATAGTTTCTCCTTATGTACTCTGAAGCTTTCACAGTTTCTGCTGTGGCTTTTTCACTGAGGGTCTGTATGTAATGATTTACGGGCATGCTTTTTAGCAAAGAGACTTACCTACTCTGCATTCATTTAGAAGCGAGGCATAAGCTAGGTGTTGTGCCTATTTAAAGACTTAACACTGATGTCAAAATCACAGTATTTCCTTTTTTGATAGAGACTGAACTGTCTTCTCAGTTATAAAAAACATGATGCTGCTTAACAACATTGACTCCACTCAATTTATCTCTGGAAATTTTAATTATCCTTCTACTGTCTCCTCAAAAGTACAGGCTTTTAATTTGAACTTGGTTAATTTGATAAGTTCTGGTTTTCTTTTGGAATAATTTTTAAAAATTACTATTTCTTATTATCAGTGATATCACTGATTGGAAATAGGAAAGCAATAAACAAAGACCTTCATTTATACTGTCCTTATGCAAAGTCAGACTTAAATTTCAGCCATTCACATATTCTAAATGGATGCTATCCTTATGTTTTTGTAAAAATACCTTTATTTTGTTTTCTTTAATACAAAATGATTTGTATTTTGAGCAGTAGGACTCATCTAACTTCATTTCATTCAAATATGTGCTCAGGGCTGTTTCCTGTATTTCCTACTGATTTAGCTGGAACATTGGCATTAATTGCTGTGACTAGTTCACAGTTACACATTTATTGATGAGTCTGTCTTTATGCAGATATTGATTCTCATGAAAGTTGTAGAAATATCTATTTTGTACTTCTCACAATTTGTTTGAAATTTGCTATTTGGCTCTAAAGATGTTTGTGAAGAACTAGCAAAAAGAAGGCAGATGATGGGCAGACTACATGGTCCCATTAACTGCTTTTGTGGAAAAGAAATTTTGTTTCATTTTAAAAAGCAGTATTTAATCTTACCTAGGATTATTTTTTACTTTGCTGAAGACACAGTGACAAAGCCAGAATAAATTCATTACAATTCATCAGGCCTGCATTTTCTGTGCATAAACACACATACGGACATAAAAATAAATATCTATACATGCATATATATATATACATATATATATATTTATGCAGAAAGAGAGAGAAGGAAAAAAGTTAAAAATAAGTTTGACACATTTCAGCTCATCCTGCCTGCAAGTACAGGCAACGCTTGGCCAATACCAGCTTTGTTCTCTGAGCTGTGATGTCGTGCTATTCCACATCTCTCTTAGCTTTTTTAAGAGACCAGCTTAGGTAGTGCCATTTCTGCCATTTGAAGAATGAGCTCTTTCCTTTATTACATTGCATCTCATCATGGCAAGCTCAGAATAGCTGCATCAGAAAATAAGCAGTAACCCCTGTTGTCCCTAGGTCATCCCACAGAGCTATCGCAAGACAGAACAGGAGTTTTAGCCTAACACTGGGCAGGCAGAGAATGAAGAGGCCAAGCTCCAGTTTCTGTCACAGCTCTGAGTTGGGGTACCTGGGCCACTTGCCCAGGGGTTGCCGCCAGTGGCCACTGCCAGCTGACAATGGTTTCTTTCCTTGTGTCCTCAGAAGCAAGGCTGATGCCAGCTCTCCCTCCTTCCTAGGACAGAACAGCTTTCAGCATAGATTTTTGTCTAATGTGTGATGGGTATGGAGGAATCATGAAAGCTTTTACAAATCGAGTTTTGCTTTTCAATCACTGTTAAATCAGCATCGCAGTAAACCTACTGGATGTCATGCCTCACTGTCATGTAGGTGACAGATCTGTCATGTCATGTCAGACCTCAGAGAAAATGGGAATTGGGAGACCCTCCCTCGCCCGGCTGCTATACTGGAGAAGGCTGTGCATTGATCTAGAAGCCATGATTTCTGCATACCCTCTGACTTTTGTCAGCCAAAGCCTTGCACTTCTATACTCTTGGCAGCAATTTTTATTGTACTTTGAAGTCACCTGAAAAATTGGACAAGGTCATTTCTGGAAGATCCGGCATCTTCTGCCAAAATTAAGTTTTGTCCAATATTAATCCATGGCTTAATGTGTAAATGAACTTGACTTGAACCACGTTAAGTTAATTAGGAATTGAGTTAAATTCAGGTGACATAAGTAATTTATAATCAGAACCAAAAAAAAGCTTCTGCATTATATTTGCTATCCTTTCAGAAAACCCTATTTAAAAGGGATTAATGTTAAACCAAGGTACATTTTTCTCTCAGCAAGGGTCTCGTCTTCTGCTCTCATACACAAATACTTTCTTATGCTTGTCACCAGCTGAAAAACAAGGTGAAATCCCACAACTACATAGGTACTGAAAACACTAAGTCCTCAGGGAAAAGCTAATGCTTGAGAACATAGTAATGCAAATAGGGAAATCGTATCTTTTTGCTGTACTGCAAAGAAACAGAAAACTTCATGAAGCAGAGTTGGTCAGGCAGCCCCTTTCCTCACCACTAAATCCATGCCTTTGTTAAGTTCTGAAGCTTTCTGCATATGCAAGTTATCCTTGAATATGCAAATTAAATTATTGGAGCCTAAAGCTCTAGGCTTGGTAATTATCAGAGCCCATTTTCTGTGCTCTTGAATTACACAGGAGTCACTTTTTGGGTGCCTTGGAGCTCTGGAAACAACACTATGAGAATGGATGCAGCCAGGGAAAATAATGAATAACATGTTTATATTTATAAACACAGAGCAGAATATAAATACAGCAAGAAAAGATATTTTAGTTTTTGCATAAGCTACAGAGTGAAGATTGGGACAGTTCTGATAATCTTGGCATTTTCATATTGATTTCTAGAACTGTGGGGTTCAGATAAGTTGTAAGTAAGCTCTGCAATTTGTGGCTAGATAGCAAAACCTTCAGTAATTGGAATGCAGCTCTTCAGTTCTTATTTTATTGCTACTACTGCTGCTACTAGTACTACTGCTATTACTACTATTATTTTAAGTATCCCCATCCCTCCTATGATACTTATGAACAGTCAGGTGCTTGAGTATTAAAGGAAAAGAGAGGGATTCTTAGTTGGGTTGTATCTTTTCCCACCAAGCTGCAAGAGGCTAAGGTTATTGTTGATGTAATTTTTCAATTCAGGTCAGGAATCCAGTTTCCATTTCAAATCAAGGTTTCAAAAGACCACTTTTAGTCCAGTTGCTAAATCCTAGTTTGGAAATGTGTTGTACAGGCATCTATTTAGTTCTTTAGCTGAGCCAATCTCTTGTATCTGCTTATATTCTTTAAAAGGATTACAGATAGGTCACTTCTGAAAGAGACTTTTGCTTGTTTGTAAGACACGGTTTTGGTTGCTAGAACAGACTGTGACAGATTTCCATCTTCATATGTTCTGCATTAATGCTCACTAGCCTTCATTCAATTTTTAGTTAAAATTTTAATTGCCTCTCCAATGAAAGGGTGAAAAAGCAACTGGGGTAAGAATAATTATTCTGCAAAAATGACTACCTTTATAATTCTTAAGAAATACTTTATTTTGTTTTCACAACATGCTAATATCTCCTAAATGTAAAAGACATATTTTTTCTGCAAGAATCTTATGAGAAGCAGCATTTCCTATTGGTTTTACTGTCCTGGTTGCTGTATACACATACAAACTTGCACAGCACTTTACTAGTTTCAGCTGTGCAAAATGTTTTATTTTCTGGAAATCTACTGTATTTTTTACAAGTCAATTAACTTGCAGTAGTTCTCTTTTGAATTCCTGGTTATGATTTTCATATATAATATTAACTTTATTAATTAAGTGGCAGTTATTTGTTGAGGGATGGTTGTGTATACCTTCTCAGTATACGTACAAAGCTCTGAAATGAAATGAGGTACTGAAAGAGTGCTGTAATCTGCTGGTGTTGCTGGTGACAGTGCCCATTCAAGGAGATGTAGGTTTGGTCTCTCTTCTCCACCCCAAAAACCAGTGAGATCCTCCTCAGCAGTCACCTTCTCACCAGTGTCTCAGTGGTTTCTGGTTTGCAAAGGTGACAAGAAGGGCTTCCGTCTGGACACAGAGCAGCAGCTCACAAGGTCTCCCGTAGGCAGTGTCTCTGTACCTTTGCCAGTGAGCTTGGAAGTGAGACAATCAATATTTGGGTGTTATTTTTTAAGTGAACACTTTCTAGACCATCAAATGAGCTGTACCCTAAATGCAATTGTATTTTCTTAAGTGCCTCTGTCTGTGACCTGAGCATGCACACAAGTATTGCATGCTAGTGCAGCATAAAGTTTCCAATGACGAGCTACCATACTGGCACCTCAGCAGAGTGTTTGAGTGATGCTGGAGCATTAGGAATGGTCACACTGTAATTTAGCCACAGTCCTTCAGACTTGGTGTTCACATCTGCAATGAGACATGTCAAGGATTTATTTACTTCCAAACTTAAGGAATTCTGGAGATATTTAACACTATTTCAGACATTTGAAGCAGTTATTGTCCTAAGAAATGGCTTTTCTGTTTTCAGTAAAATATAAAAATTAAAGCCTGGCGTCCAATTACACAATTTTCTGATGAGTTGAGTGTTTCTTGTAACTGGATCACACATAAAATAATGTGATGATAACACACCTTTATTGTAAATGTGAAGTGGTCAGCTGTATGGTTTATAAAGCACTACACTTGTGCAGGCTTCATCGCCTTCACTGGAATGTATTTAATTAAGGTCCTCTGTGCCTAAAGGCGGAAGCATTAAAGTTTGAGGGTTGGAGTGGAGTGACTGGAGACATGTATTTCTATTGGCATTTGCAGCGTAACTAGTCAGAAATGCACTCTGAAATATGATTGATTCAGACAAATGTGCTGGTGAGGAAATTTTATGTACAAGCATTCTCTCACCTATATACTAGTTCTGTTTTTCCACAAAGAAATGAAAGGTACCATTGATTTTCTTTAAGCTTTCCATGCTTACATATTCTTTCCTAAACTTTATAAACAAGGGTATAACAAATCTATGTGCCAAAATGCACACTTTGGAAAAAGCAGGGAGTTGTGGGATGAAAAGCAGCAAACTGTTAAACAGTTGAAGCTGCATAAGATTTTAGAAGTAGATAATTGTATGAAATAGGATCTAGAAATAGGAAACTATTCAAGCTTTAAATAAAAAAATTAATTTTGAGAGGATATACAAGTTCGGATTACGTCTCATAGCCTAGGTAAGTATGAAAAGCCTTCAAAGCTTCTGCTGGTATATACTGCAGCATTTTCATGTTTTTTCATGATTTCCCAGCACATCACCATTTAAGTCTCCAGAGCAAAGCTGTGTGACTAATTGATTTTTCATCTCACTGGCCATAATGAATATTGAAAAAATTATACTAATGAAGATTAAAAAAAACCCCTAACCATAAGTTTAACTTAAGCATGCAGGAAAGAATCAAAGCTTTATTCTTCCTTCAAATACAAACAATTTTTGGACTTTCTACATTTGCCTCTCTTCATGCTAATTGTTTATCTTACTTGCCTGGCAAGACCACTTAGACAAGATAATTAGATGTTAGACATGATGGAGGGTCCATTTAAAATTGCAGTTTTTGTAAATGACGGGTCTGAGAAGCTCTGTATACTGTAGCCAGTGATTTCTGTCAAATGCTAATGATAAGGACTCTGATTTCTGCCTCATAAATAAATAGCTAAACATATTTGCTGTTAAAAAAAACTAATGTGACATTAGCCATAGCTATACCCTGTTATGGTTCTGTTCTTTGTTTACAGACATTTTACATCATTCCCTAATAAAGGGTTCTCATTTTTAGCAATTAGGAAACCTTTTAGTGTCAGTCATTACCTAAACAAAAGATACAAGATGACTGATTCATAATAGTTTGGGGTTTTTTTAATATTGTGGATTTATTCTCAAAGAGTAACTTTGGAAATGTGTTTAGAAATACAGGAAAAAACATGTAACTGGCATGTAGCTAACAGCATACAGTGAGACTGTACAGTTCCAGTCACTGCTGAAGTCAGGGAGGTTTTTGCATTTTGCTCCCCCTGAAGATGGGTTCCAGAATTTCATTTTTTAGAACTTTCTGTGACATTAGGTCTTGCCTATGCTGAGAAATGTAGAAACCTATCTTGCCTTCTGGAAATTTCTCCTGATAAGTGTACTGTGTATACACAACAGCAGTAATTTTTTCATATTTATATGCTGAACAGAGATAATTTTGTTCATAAATCATAGAACAATTTGAGTTGGAAGGGACCTTAAAGATCATCCAGTCCAATCCCCCTGCCATGGGCAGGGACACCTCCCACTAGACCAGGTTGCTCAGAGCCCTGTCCAACCTGGTGTAGAATATCTATAGGGATGGGGTCTCGACCACCTCACTGGGCAACCTGTTCCAGTGTCTCACCACCCTCACAGTAAGGAATTTCTTTCCTAATATCTAGTCTAAATCTACCCTTTTCCAGTTTAAAACCATTCCCCCTCTTCCTATCACTACCTGCCCTTGTAGAAAGTCCCAGCTTTCCTGTAGGCCCTCGTTCCTCTTCCGAAAGTTCTGAATTTCATTATTTCAAGGACCTTCCTGACTGACAGTGAAGAGAGTTGTATTAATATATTGTTACTAACTTTTTTTTCAACTTACCATGGAAAATATGCTATACTAGATCAAATCAATTACCCCGTAATTCAGTTGTTTGTTTGTTTTTTTTCCTGACAGTTTTCAGTATCAGATAATTCAGGGGAAAATTCAAGAACTATTTGCCAGTTACAAGATCATAATCTAAAGTGAAATGTCATGTATTTCACAGTATTTGTTAGATCTTATCCCTTTCAAAATGTTTCTTTGCTTTAGAACTTCTTCTTGATGTTTATATATCAATATGCAGTCTGTTTTAGGTGTATTTGGTAAGCATTTACCCCCAGCTACTGACAGTTCCTAACAGATTGAATTGAACTTTTATTATTTCATGTGGCAGCATAAAGCTATCAGAAGTGGAGGAAAAAAAAGTCTGACTAATTTCTTTAAGTTGATGATTACACGGAGGATTTCTACTGTCACAGGGATTGAGTTCTGTAACTTGCTGCAGGAATATTTAAGAAGAAAACATTTGACAGATCTGCACATAGGGCTGTGTGACACTGCTGCCCTCAGCACCCTTGTTGCCCAGGATGGATGGGATCCTCCTATTCCTGTATCTGACTCTCTGCAGTGTTTTCAGAAGGTTTTATATCCATTTGGAATGTAATTGAGATAATGTGGGTATGTAACTATTGTTAGGAAACACTGTGAAATCTTCACCGCCACAGAAATAAAACTTTAGACTTTCCTTCCAGAAAGATAAATATTCCTTTATTCTGTAAAAATCTTCCCATTGCCCTCTATTATTTGCAGTAGACTTTAAGAAAAAAGTCATAACATTTATGATTCTCAGAGGCTTATCCAGGAATCTGCTCACTGTCATAAAAATCTATAGTAAAGCTTAGGCCTTTGGAGACTGAAGCTGTGTGTGACTTCCACAGCTGGAGACAGTTCACTGAGAAGGTCTTGCTCACTGCCTTCAATGGTTCAAAGCCAGGAAATTGCAGGAGTGCCTCCACATGTAATCGAAACTACTGCAGAATGATACAATAAGACACAAAATTTTCCATAAGGTAGCAAGATCATTCTGTACAGCCTTTTGCCTAGGTAGTAGGGCTACACTTTTTAATTTGTTTCTGGCTTATTTAGGCATTTTTTCATTTACTTTTTTAACTCCTTATAACTTCTTTACTTATCATATCCTATTCCTTTTTTGTTTGGTTGTTGTTGTTGTTGTTTTGTTTTGTTTTGTTTTAATTTTGCACTCTTTAATTGTATGCTATTGGGGCATATCTACATAATCTGCTGAAAGAGCTTTTAATTTTTTTTTAATGGCTCTTTTATTTGTTTGACTGCCGATATTACACAATACAAGGAACAGAGCTGCCTGAGGTGCCAATTCATCACAGTGGGGTAGAAATAGCCCGTAGTGGTAGGGTACTCTGCAGTGACAGGAAAAATAGTGGAAAATCTCAAAATTACTTTATTTTACAAGTGATTTATCAAGTTACGAGACAAGTAGTCTATCACTATTTGATTTTTGTGTAAATGGCTTTCAGAGTAAGGAATTCCTCACCTGCTTTTAAAAAAATGCAAACATTTTTACTTCATCCTATTATTTTAACTGTTTCTTAAATATATTCTGTGCTGTTTTCTGCATTTTTGCCTGAACTGTTTGCAGTTAGAAATTTTCTGATGGCACTGCTGAAAATTATGAAGATAATGTAAATGTCAGCCTGATAAATGTAATAATAATGCTATCTGATAGATTTATCACGTTTTTTATACAACATTTGTGACTATCTATTCTTACTGTGTTAGCATCCAGTGACTCAGAATAAGAATTAAATTTTCTATATGGAAGGCACAACACCAGCAAATGAAGACTCTCCTTGTTAAACAGAGAGCTCAAATACAGAGCCACAATTTGCAGTCTGTAAAATGAGAGGCACATGAGTAAGGAAGTATAAGTATTGTACTTTCCTGCCAAGAAGACTTGTCATATTAGACTTATAAATATGAAAAGAGCTAGAAATCACAAAGCAAGATAGAGTTTCTAAGATGAAATTAAAACCACAAAAGTTCAAATTAAATGCTTTTATGAAATTTAAGATTGAGTTCGTCTATGTAAAACAAAAAGTGCTATTAAGTAAGGTAA
This sequence comes from Mesitornis unicolor, assembly GCF_000695765.1. Classification (NCBI taxonomy): domain Eukaryota; kingdom Metazoa; phylum Chordata; class Aves; order Mesitornithiformes; family Mesitornithidae; genus Mesitornis; species Mesitornis unicolor. Next base: position 16,013 of record NW_010204224.1, read on the forward strand.
TATTTTCAGGGGTTCTGTAGAATAACCCAGAACTCACACACCAAAAGCATTCCTAAACAACATCAGTGAAACTGGCAGATTTAACATCTCTTTACTAAGTTGATCAGTACTGATACCAGACTTGATATTGCCACCCATTAAACAAATGACAGGAAAGATGACAAGGAGTGCACTGCATCTCAACTTAAAGCAAAAATAAGCTGGGATTAGAATATATAGGGATTCATAATGATAAAAAAAGAGATGAAGGGAAAAGTGAAAAAGACTTGCTGAAGTTTTCTCTACATTATTTATGAGGATTAAATTAAGTTCTGACTGCCTGTGTGAAACTCCTTTGCGTGCCCTGTTCTTGCTTAGGCAGTATCATGTAATTAATATTGATCTGAGATAGGATAAACTTTATGTTAGAAATTAGACAGAAATTAAATCTGATTTTCAGAGATACAAGAGTCTTTGACCAAGTATAATTTCCCAAGTCTTTTTGTGCTTCTCTGGGATAGACACTGTGATTCTGGGGAAAAGGTGGGCTGATGTGAGGACCACTGTAGTACATTCCAAGTGCAATAAGTCTGATGAGCAATAACAGATGAGTTGCTGAGAGTTTTGTTGCTCTTATTTTAAATGCTCTATCCTGTAGTGTATTCTAAGTAACTATCACCACCTCTGCAGGCATATTATCCCAAATGTGGACAGAAAAGAATATACTGACAGGTGCCACAAAGCTTTAGAATACTAATTAGAATGTAGGTGTTTCACTCCATGTATTACTGCTCTGACATGGAAGTTACCTGTCTCCAGTATACTTATCTGGCTTCCCCTGACTGCTAGAAACTCAGTTATGTTCAGTACAAGTTCCATACGTACAAAACCATTAGCTGATTTTTATTTTTTGCATTTTCTTTGAATATCAAGACAACCCATTTTACTGGCCTTTATTTTTGTTCATAAAGCAAAAATAATAAAGAATCATCGTGATTATCCAATTTGTAAGCACATTGAACAGAAGTATGGAAGCAATTGCAGTAGGGAGGTAGATAAAAAGAGCTGAAAACAGAAAAGCTCAGCTTTGGAAAATAATGTTTACTGTTGCCACAAAATTCAAACACTCACAAACTATATATGAGATGTTTGTACGAATAAAAGTGTTGTCTTATGAAACAATATGCTACAGCATTCCTTTTTTTATTTAATGACACTACACTGGGAAATTTCATTGCTGACTTGGGATTTTAGGGTTTTTTTATGTATGCTGTGAACACATTTGCTTGGTGAAACTCCAAAACAAGTATTTGACAGGTTTAGGCTTCCCTGTGGTGTTGCCTTCAGCATTACACTTCAGTGAAAATGTCCCCCGCTGGTCTCTTTTGTGCATGTGACCAAACTGTTCTTGCAGTCATCACCTCATCTTAACTCCTCAGTAAGCCTCCCAGGGGAATGCGCAGAAAGAGTACAGAGGACAACAGGCCAGCTTTTGTCATCATCTGTGTGTGCATATGTGATAAATGCCAGAGGACACTGGAAATATGGAAAATTTCTTCAGCTGCCAGCAGGCCAGAATAGTTGTTGGGCAGCAGTTGACTGTTCTTGATGTTAATCTTTAAGTTAGCATGGCTGGCATGTGGCTTATCCCATGGATATCAGTATTAGGTCTCCTGTGCCTGATAGTATTTGAGAGGAAAAGTTTCTATTGAACATCAAACTGACAAGCCCTTATGTATGGCAACTCTAGGACAAATAGCTATAACACTTACATAGGCTATAAAAGACACTCTGAAGTCTGTCTCAACCATGTCTGATATTCACTTCCAGAATGCTCATAAAAAAAACTCAAATGCAATACTTGATTTTTATTTTGTATTTAATTTTCAAATATTAATTTAAAGCTCATGAACAAGTTTGTAAGTATCATAAATGTCTTTTTTTTTCTCCATGTAATCTTCTCAGTGATTACAAGGAAGAAAGAATCACTGTTGTGTTTTCTCTATAAACAACTGCCTTTTCAATAAGTGACTAAATATTGTGCGTCAACTGTTATATTTATGTTGAAAAATAAAATACGTCTTAAAATGCTTAGGTGATCATCATTAAAAAATCAGTGAGTAAAGACAAAGAAATACAGAATCAGTAACTGCAGTTTATAGCAGGTGTATTTTTTTCCAAATCCAGAATTATATAGTAGAATAAAATAATGGGTAAAGGACAACATAGGTCTATCTATGAAAATATTTGAATTGGTTTTATTGCACTGTCCATCAGATTTACTGGGGCAGGATTGTTAGGTAGAGAAGATTAACAAAGGAAATCATCAGTTCAGAAGAATGTAGTGATTCACCTGTATTATAGGAAGAAATATTCCTGTATTATAGGAAGAATTATTCCTGTATTACAGGAAGAAGGTGTCAATCCCCTTGTCTCCTCTGATGTTGTTAGAATATTGACATATGTATATATCAATCATAGCATGTTAAAAAAACCCATACAATCAGTATATAAGAAATTATATATAACTTATAATTCATTTTCTCCCCAGACAAAATTAAATAAATTGTACTATGATTTTCAAGGTAAGACTCAATTTCATGTTACTTATGGAATTACACAGCTTTTCTGAGTACCTGTGTAACTGATGAGGCAGTTGCTCTATTACCCAGTGATGCCTCCCCACCCAGGAAGTGGAATCAGTAAGAAGAAAGAAGACCCATGTGTTGAAATCTAAACAGATTTAAGAAAATAATAATAATAAAAAGCAGTATTAATAATAGTATTAATATAAAGTACACAGAGTTATACTCAGCTGATATAGTGGTCGCAAGCTGTGATGGTCACCACAAGCCAAGGAGTAGGCCTTGAGACTACTCTCAATGATGGGTGAGACCCTCCTGGGATTGCAGCCATAGAGGGCCATCCCCAGAAAACTCCCCAGTTTATAGTGAGTGTGATGTTTATGGTATGTAATAATTTTTGTTGGCCAGCTTGTGGTCAGTTTGGTGTCAGCTGCCCAGGTTTTCACTCACCCCAAATTCTGCACCTGACAGACTTGAAACTGCTAAATACCTTGATCATATCACTGCTGTCTGATGCCAGAATAGCCAACTCTGGCCAGTTCTGAAGACTAAAACAAAATGTCTTACCAACTTTGTTCCCATGAAATTGAGTACTGTAATCTTAGAAATGCAGTCTTCCTGAATAGAAAATTGATTTTATGTTTGTATCCCAGCAAAACCCGTACAGCCTGGAGTCCTATACTCCTTTTCAATTTTATATATCAGACCCGAATTCTGTGTTTTCAGTCCTTGTGCATGGTATGGACATGCACAGCTAATGTGGTCTATTTCATGCCCTTCCTACGGTCCTGCAGGAATTTCTGCAAGAAAATATCCTGCAAGCTGAAGTAGGAATTGGAGGGAGAGAGTTTGGCTGTCCTTCATGAATAAGAATCTTTTTTTTCAGAATAACTTCCCTAATAGTATTCTGTTCATGGTTTCATGCCCACAAGAAAATAAGGAGACAGTCAGAAGGACAGCATAGACCTAGAAATGCCTTTGCCTGACTTGTTTAGGGATAGGTATCAGTGCATGATAAGAGATCAGAGATCTGTAAGAAAGAGGCCATTTGGCTCAGTGTAAGAAGGGATTTAAAATTTACTCAGTAATCTGTACAGTTTTACATGGCAAAATGAAGATAATTTTGTGGTATTGAGAGCTCTGCTAGAGCAGAGCTTCATAATCTGCTTCAGACAGAGTTGTTTTATTTAGTAGTATGAAAAAGTAGTGTGAAATTAGCTTTTTATATTAATTTTTTACCTGTTCGGTTACCAAGCTACTATGTTCTCAGCATATTTACTTTTCTAGTTAACATCCTACAGATTAAAAAGCCTAGGGGAAAATATTGTTTGCTTGCCTTTTTTTTTAAGCAGTATTCTATGTAAAGTAGAAAGTATTATTTGCACTTTCTTTCCATTTATAAGGAAGTCTCTTGGTAACAAATGGAACCTTCAATACAATAGAATTTACATGAAACAAGCTGTCATTTGAAAGCTCTGTGGTTGGAATGACGCCAGTCAATAATAGATTGCATACCTCTGGTTAATTTATTAGCCACCTGTTCCAGAATCCATTACAAGAGCACATTAAGATGCTATCAGGTTGGAGTCCTATTTTGAGCTTCATGCCTTTGAGGATGTTTTTCATGTAAAATCGCACTAATAGAAAACTGAACTGAACAGTAGTACATACTGTTCCTCCATAGAGGAAAAGAAGAAGATAGTCCATAAGTTGCAATTTCTCCATCCATCCTCTTCAAGAAATAATAGGTTTTTTATGAAAACTTTTTCTCAATTAAAATGGAACCTAATAAAGAAAACTTAATAATGCATGCAAGGATTGCAAACTGAAGGAAGTTAGTGCAACTGATGGCCTTCACAGACATGTGGGAATGTTACAGAATTATGAGGTATTGTAGGCTAATTTGTTTACTGCCTTTCATAAGAGAGAAGGCATCATTCTCCATATGCATATTTCTGCAATTCAGAGCTTAATTTTTCATAACGTAGCTCCTCAGAGTGTATCAATGTCACATACACAGATACAAAGTAGAATTTCAAAATCAGAAGCTAAGAAAGCAGTAACATGGAGAAGTATGCAAGGCAGACTACCAGAGGAAAAGAGATTTTAAGAATATGCTTGGTTAGAAAAGGAGATTATCCCTTCTCTGTGCTCATTCAGTCTGCACTACTGTGTATTGTCCATACACAGATGAGACCATCAGAAAATGGTCTCATACTGAGAAGTAGGACTGTCACACTTAACATGGGGATCTCTTGAAAAAGATCCCAAAAGAAAGTCCAAGTTAATGCAGCAGGTCCAGGAAGGAACTATCACACCACTGTTTTTAGAAAAAGAAGGAGAGAGAGGCCAGCAGAAGTAGGAAGAGCATACATTCTCTAATGAAATGCATTTTGAATAGTACTAATGGAAAATATTAATGTGAACTGAGTGGGCCTCAGTGATCAGAAGCTTGGCTATATATCCCAGTTGAAAGAAATGGCACATGGTGACTTTAGCATTGAATCAGTACTGATTAGAGAGTAGTAACAACTGAGCAATCAGAAACACATTTCTTCTATATCTGAATTTGTTATAGAGGTATCTTACTGACAAGATAATAGCCAGAGGGCTATTGCTGTAAGCATGAAGGTAAAGAGAGAAAAGAAAAACTGAAGGTGAGAATCCTAATTCAGCATCTCATCAAAAAGATTGTCAGAAAAAAACACATCTGTGATTAATGCAGTATACCACAATTACTTTTATTAATTGTTTAATCTTAGATGAGACAGCAAAAGAGTTTTCATGACATATCAACCCTCAAAGTGGTAGACACAATTAAGAAGTTTTTTAACTTCATGTTACTTAATGTTAAAGGAAGGACACAGTTTTAAGAGAGGATTGTGTATTTTGAAACTTTACTTGAAGCTTTACTGTTACCACTTATTTCTGGATATAAGATGGAGTCATACTGCTGAAAAAGTCAGGTAGTTCAATCTGTCTCTAATGTCACTGGAGAATATCCTCAATTGATAATGATTCAGGTTCTGTACTTGTGGCTACACTTGGTTTCAGCCAGAAGGGAAAGTAGAAACAAAGCACATGGAAATTAGGGCCAGATCCTTTACTGCTTTTTATCTTGCGTAAACGTGTGCAGTTTTGCAAAGAGAAAGGAAAATATTGTTATTCTGAGCTGATGTTGTATAGCTCTCATACTGCATGAATATAAGTACTTGCAGATGATACATTGCAACCATGAATTAGATTCAGTATGTGCCAAAGGAACAGCCTTGCCAATATACCATTCGCTGAAAAAATGTTACAGATACCTGATACAGGCTCTGTGAGATCTTACACATTTCCATGCATATGGCTTTCCTTCAAACAAACTAGTGCTGAGAAGTGCAAAGTAAATAGATTTTTTTTAAGAGGGTTCGTGTGGAGCAGGATTGATACTCAGTGAATCATAGTGCTGTAGTTCAGAGCATTCTCTGCTTGCATAACCAAAGCAGAATGTATGTTTGTAAAAAAATCTTATTAATGCCTTCAAAAGCAGTATTTTTGATGACTTAATTGTAAGGTGTAAATCTTAAATGACCAAGGCAAGTGGCATCTATCTGTCAAATGTAAATATAGTAGGGCTGATTTCTTTCATTCCTTTTCCCCCTTATGTTGCAGCATGGTGTAAACAGAACAACTCCTTTGGGTATCTCCATTTTATTAAGGCACTTCCTCCTGGAAGACCTGTGACCACACTGTTCCTTGGCCAGCAGAAATACTGAGGAAGCACAGGGTGTCTGAGGCTGTGTCAAGCCTGAACAGCTCCTGTGATTGCTCTTAGCTGCACTGGGGACCAAATGCCCTGACCCAGACTGCCCCAGTGACATAAGGCCCGTCTTCCTTCCACTGTGCGTGCCATCTGATGCTCGACTTTGGGAGGAGAATTAATGCATTCAGACCAAGCAATTTTTAAAATTGCTGAAGAGTCAGTGCATATATTTTCATGTTCTTTGAAACTTATATGTTATTTTATTCCAAAATTTTAATCCCCTATTAAAGTGGCACGTGTCTTGCAAATGATTGTTCATTTTAACATAGTCATAAGTACTGAAAGAAGAACAAAAGATTAAAAGATCACTACTATTTTTGTGAAAACGTCTCGTAATTCCTACTGGTTTCAAAATTGAACTAAATGAATATTAAAGCAGTAATGCTATACTGTTCCCTCTGTTGAGCTGTCACCAAGATCAGCAGTGGAAAGCCTAGTTCTGAAAAACCATATTCCTGTCAGATCAGAAACTTTTCATTTCAGATTCTGAATAGAACTGAGTTTTCTGTCACTGTTCATTATAAAATGTGGTACAACAGTCACCCATTAAACAATACATAGGCCATATAAAGTCTGAATAATAAATTCAGGGCTTTCTGAACAAATTTTATCTGAGTCTTTATATCTGCAAACATTGGTTAAAAACTGTAGGATTTTATGGTTTCTTATGAGAAAGGTGTGTTTCATGGCTTTAAAAATGGAGTTATAATTAGAAGGCTTTCTAAGCAAGTCCTGCCCTCTAAGCTGGGTGGACTCTAAGCCATCAAATTTCTACCATAGCTGTTAGCAAGAGTAACTTTCTCAGTGTGAACAAAGCAAAATGTAATGTGTGGGTCTTCTGTGTCTTCACAACAGAGAGGTCTACTGTGAACAATTACTCAAAACCTAGAGTGAGGCTCTGAAGTATAAAAATACAGTTACTGAGAAACTGCCTTTGTGGTAGTAAGAACCTAAGGGAAGTCTGGCATAGAAAAGACATCTAGAAGAGACACAAAAATAAAGACAGAGTTGAATAGCAAAGAAACCCCAAAACCACTGCCAGGATGCTTTTTAGAGGGAAGGTGAAGAACTCCATTAACAGGATATTTTTCTGAAGGCTTCCAATACACTGGGCCAGTTAGACTTTGATAGGAAAGATAAAGGCCTTCTCAGAACTGTAGAGCTGTTTAGATGTGTCTGGTGCCTTATTCAGATTTAATAAGAATAATTTAGCATATTCCACTTAATTTGCATGGAAATTAGCTCCATCTGTGAAAAAAATATTCTGAAGGCTTTAGTGAAGGGACAACAGGCTTCCCTCACCCACTATCCTGCCACTCCTGAGCAGTGGGACATTTCCTCCGAGTATAGCAGATGTTAGTCCAGCCTCATGAATATGTTAGCATTTTAGCTGTAGGTCCAAAGAGGTGAGGAGGTATAAAGCAAAGTGAAGCACTCTGAATTAATTCAGTGGGTAAAAAACCTGCTGACATAATAGAAAATACTAATGTTCATCACTAAGTGTGAATCTTGAATTCTAGAGACACTTGTTTGCTTAATGTCTTTATGGACATTATGTAAAATGTGTCTTGCATTAAAGCACTGAAAATACAAGAGCAGTATAATAGTACTAACAAAGCATAGTCTAGTGGCTAGAAATAGAGGATATTACTGTAGCACATGTGATGACCTGCTCTGTCTTGACTCTGGGACTATATCGTTCTTCAGAGCATGAACCTTTGCCTCAGCAGCTAAAGGGCAATGTGGAATTGGCACCGGATTGACATTTCATTGTAGTGCAAAATCAGGAAGGCTGTAATGTTGGAGTGCTTGGCTAGATCACATCTTATTCACCTTCTCCTCTCTCTCTCTCTGTAACTGATGATCATTGCATCCCTTCAAAATGATAGGAACAATGGCTTTTAAAAGACTTTGAGATCCACAAATATCTTAACAATCAGCACAGCATGTAGAATTAGACCTCAGAGCCCTTGTCTTGGTGTTCAGAACATCACAAGACACACTCTATTGCCCAGGGAAGTATGTGGGCACACAGACACTGCTACGCTCCCCACACCATGTGCTGGCAGACCTGCTGGCAGCAGCCCAGAAGAAACTCAGTATATATTGTTTGCTGACATTGTCCCTCTCAGAGCAATCTTCAGCTAGTAGCTTTTATTCTCTATCTGTTAAATAATTGTAATGTTGTAATTATGCAGAAATTAATGCATGTGTATCATGAACAGAGCATGACAGATTCAGGGTTGTTGGGGGAAAAAAAATCATGTGAAGGTATTAAATGCTGGAAAACAGAGAGGAAGATAAGGGGACATGGTAAGGGACTTACTGGAATATAAGAGAGATGAGAAAGAAGGCGGCATTTTGTTGGCAAGAGGTTTCATGTTCAGTTTGCACTAGCAGTGGGCTTAACTGTCATTTTAGCCACTGCTGGGAGAACTTCTCAAGTTTTATTTTCCTGTACAATGAAATCCGTAAGTTTTATAAAACTGCTAAGGAAAGACTTATAAACTTACCTATATTGATAATTTTTATTTAGTTCCTTTTATATGAATGCATTTCTACTCTTAAGTTCTTTCTAGAGTAAAGTAATCTTTTCATTATATGAATTAAGTGCCTCACACAATGGGATGCTAATAATAGGATCTGATCATTAGTCCAGAAATCACAGCTCTTTAAATATTAAAAATTATATTGCCATTAAATTTCATACACATATTCATTCAGACAGCTCAAAGAAGTCTGTGATTCAAACTGAATGTTACTTGTTTCAATGCTTACTATAGCCTCGTGTCTATGTGTTACAGATTTCCACAGTTCACTTTACCAAGTGAAGAGGCACTACTCATATAATAGGAAAATAACAGTAATAGCCTCTACCCTGATAATTATTGAGAGCAGCATGTTCTCACCTGCCACTTACTTTAAAATTATCCTACATTTCAGGTCTGAGTGCTTATAATCTTTGCAGAGGAGCTAAGGCTGGGAAAATCTACCTTTTTTTGCCAAGACCCCAGCTGGTGTCTCTCCTCTGCTTAAATCCTTTTGATGTATCACCTGGCCAACTAAATAATGAGTGCTGGGCAACAACTCGTTGTTCCCAAATCTGATGAAGTCTCAGGGTGTGATCAGAGGTAAGGGAATGCATCCTAGCTTCTGAGCTGGCAAAGCAATGAGTAGTGCAGAATATGCAAAACAATTTGCCACCTAAAGTGCCGTAAGAAAACTTTTTCCTTGTGAAGCACTGCACAGATAATTAGGTATTTCAGAGGGTTGAGAGAGATGGCATTACAAAAACATCTTTGGGTTGGCAAATCCTTCTCTGCTAAAGCAACAAATAAGCAGTTCACAGGACGGAAAGAAAGTGACAGGACAAAAAGCAACTCCCTGCAAGGCTTATGAGGCAACTCCCTTCCTCTCCTCCCTCACAAGATGCAACTTACATAAATATTCAAAACAAACATCTGTCTTGGAGGTTGGGCCCAGCCCTGACTATAAATTAAAAATAATAATAATAATTAAAAAAAAAGAACAGAACTGGTAGAGAATAAAGGGCCAACACAACACATCTCATCCTTTTTCTTAAAACTGAGTAAACATTTGCCTTTCTCTTAGCTTTGCATTTGATCACTGAGAAAGTTGCAGATTACAAAGTCCCTAAGACCAGAAGGTCTGGGGAGATCCATGGCAATTATTCCATCACTTGCTGTGAGGGTTCCCCAGTTAGGAGATTCTTTACATTTCCTCTTGTGAGTAATTCAGGAAGATTTGAGAGAGAAGTGAGCTATGTCTTTGACCCCTAAAAGGAAAAACATGTAATAATAGCTATTGCATAATAAATTATACCACCATAGCTGTCTTTATGCACAAATGACTGTGATTTTTTTCTTGCATTTTCTGACTAATTATTCAAAGATATTTTTTTTCCTAAGATATAACCACAACACAGGGAGTTAAATAGCTAATTCTTTAATAATAATTCTTGTGAGATGACCTATATAGACAGCTTCTTATCACTTGTTCCAAGTGAATAAACATGTTTCACTTTTACCACCAGTTCTGCAGAGGACATACTGAGTTATACTCACCCAGCAAAGTGCAGTATCAATATGCATATTCATTTTGTGATCCAACACTGTTTGATATTTCTGTAAAAATTCAAGTAAATAAACATGTTTTGTGATCGCATTCCTGAGGTACTCAATGAAATATAAACAAAACCCACTTGTGAATGGTTTGTAGATGTTCAATGACTGTGAGGTCATAGGCATCTGATTTATTAAATGAATTCTGTCTTTTCCCTTCTAGCACAAGTTTCTGAGTGAGAGGAAAGATTCTTACTGCAAAAATACATGGCAATCTGTTTTGTTCTTTTAAACACAGGGAATGCTGATGGGAGTTAATTGGCCTGCAATGTGTAATGGAGGTAGAATTTTGCTTGCCCTGTGTTTACTTTCCAGTTACCCTGTACTTCTCATTTATTAGTATTTTAGTTCAAAATCCATGTCCCTGCTTCATTTCTATTCATATTAATTAAACAGATTTCTTGCAAGCAAAATTCTTTAAAGTTTAATACTACTGGTGTTTGGACTTATTTCTCTTCTGTGAGTTAAAGTGTGGGGCCTTACAAACACACATTTGGGAAATGAGTAGGGGCCAAATGAGTCATCAGAACTCATTCTGGCTCTCATTTAGTAGTCTGTTCTCCTCAGGATGCAGCATAACAATGCTTAAATTATTCTCTGCATTTGCTAAGTTAAGATAGGCTGTTCTGTAGGATGAAAAATAAATGCAGATTTAAAATACCTGAAGAGACAATGCAAGGAAGACTGAGCCAAGCCCTTTTTTTTCAGTGGTTCACAGTGACAGGGCAAGAGGCAATGGGCACAAACTGAAACATAGGAGGTGCTGTCTGAACATCAGGAAACACTTTTTTTACAGTGAGGGTGACCAGACGCTGGCACAAGTTGCTCAGAAAGGTGCAGTCTCCATCCTTGGAGATAGAGGCAGGCAGTCAAGTCATCTAAGGATGTGGAAGGTTTCTCTGGGCACCTAAATTTCCTGCTCAAAAATTCTTAGCTTGCAGGAATAGCTCCTAATATGTGGCAGGTGTGAGGTTTATTTATTAGCTTTCATAAGACAGCAGATTGCTATATAGCCAGAATTTGCTTTTCTCACTATTCCTGGTTAATTTTCACCCTCTGTAGCAGGAACTGGTTTGCAGTTTCCCTTTGAGTATTCCAAGTCAGTCCTGTCATCAGACCCAGGCAAAGTCAGGAAATTGTTCAACAGAGGCTCTTTCCCAGGAGCCAAGTGAAAAAATGTTAGGTACACAGTTTGTAAGTGCTTGGAAGCTCCTCCAGAATGCATCTTCAGTTTTTATAAATTCTGGTTTTTTGAACTGGTAAAGTGTGCCATGTAGATAGATACAAAGCCATATTTATAATAGTAAAAAAAAAAAGTTGTTTGTTGTTTTGCAATATCAGTTTATGATATCTGTCTGCTTCAGGGGTGTAAAGGAGCATAAATTTTAATAGGATTTACTCTGGTTTGAGATTCTACCTTTCCTCCGTTCTCATTATTACATCATATGTAATCAGGTTTATTTCCTGTAATCCTTTACAAGGAAGTATCCAAGTTAAATTAAGATTGAATTCCAATCAAAAAGCCTTGCCCTTTCACAGTAAGAGACAGTAACTTTCATGAAGTACCTTCTTTTAGCCAATAAAACAGTGATACATCTCATTAAAAAAAACAATAATAATTAGCATTTCATGTTTCTTCAGCGTAGTAACTGAATAACTGCTGATATCTCTGTTCAGATTAAAACTGGGTTAGATACTTCTGTCAGGAAAAAAAAGAAGTAATTTAATTCACACTTGACTGTTTGACCCAACTCAGTGTGCATATATCTGCCATTAAAAATATCTGCCATAAAAGAAAGCTAGTGATCCTAGGAAATTAGGACACTTTCATAGTGCTTCACCAAATAAACTGAGAAGTGTATCTACTATTAACTTCAGTAGGAATACAGAGTGGCACAACAAGGAACGGCCACGCCAGTCCACAAAGAAAGATTTGTATGGCACCAATACCAGAGCATGACGGATACCATTTAAAGTTACTACTTTGTGTGAAGTTGTTCATGCTATTTTAAAAGGTGCTGTGGGTTATGGATCAGCCTGTGAGAAGTTGAAAACTGTCTGCTTTGAAAAAGATGAAGACTACTGGGCTGCAGTTTAAGTCTGTCACAAGCAGTGAGCAATTTTATGTTACTTGACCTCAGATAATTTTTCTTTATAGGCAGGAGACAGAACTGGGGCTGGTGTGAGCTCCTGTTTTTGCAGACTGCACAAAAATCTGCCCATATTTAACCTGTGTAAATATCAAGGAAACTGTGAGTGCCCAGCACTTATGAAAAGTTATATATTTAGAGGACAACATGAGCTTTTAAGAAAAAAAAAAGTCTGTACAACACACTTCAAGACATAGACTTCGATTATTTAGATTCGAAACAGGCAGGGACAATTTGCAAAACTGTGGATACAATTTCCAAAAATGGGGATTTTGTAGTCTTTTTTTTTTCTGCCCAGCCCCTGAGAGAATCCACATACAGAAAATCCATTATGGTTTGTATGTCCCCATGTTGTCCACTGATTAGTCTTCATTTTCTTCTGAATTTTTGTATTTGAAACCATCCTTGTCTCAGGTTTACAGGTAGATAGGAAAGCTAAGGCCTGTGCCTCAGAGGCATGAGGCAAGTGAGATTTCAGACTTATAGGAACACCATAAACCTCAAGAAACCTGTTTAAAATCTGACCCTGGATTATGCTCCCTTCCCTCTCTCTAGCAACTAAGGCCGTATTTCAGAACTTAACTGAAACCTTGTAGTGTAGCAGTTGAATTTTAAAAGTTGACATTTTTTAAGTCCTGTTTCTTTTAGAAGTCTAGTAAATTACATGGTAAGAAGTACTACACTAGAGTATTGAAATAGTCAACAACTGATGACTCTAACTAGTTTCTATTATATAGAAGCATTTTAGGATTTCAGTAATAAAAAAACCCACTATGCATTAACCTGGAATCAGTACAGAAAATAGCTGCATGTATGTATGCAACGTAGATTGAACTGATACTGTGCCTTAAAGAAATAAAACTTGATAAATAATACTGTAATACCATCCATAACTCCTTTTACTTCAATAATAAAATGGATGATGAGACCAGATTAACTGCAGGAAGGAATTTCAGACATCTATCATCTGCTAAAGATGAGTCTAAATATTACTGTGAGAGGCTCTGGCCAAACCCACTTTTCCTGCTCAGGATTTTTATTCTGCTGGACAAATTAATTCATGGCAAACTCCAAAACTAATGTCAGTGGGAAGCCTGACAAGGCAACAGCACTGGTGTACTTACAAACCTTAATGTGAGAAGACATATGACAGTCATTACAATGTGACTTGTTGATTTTTTTTCGTTGTCACGTACAATACAAATAAGATAAATTGGTTGGATTTAACTGACGATGAATGGCCTTTACTTTTATAAACATTTCAGTGCTGTTTTAGTAACCAGGAGCAGAGGCAATTTATTGTTTTGTAGATTGCTTCACTGTTGATGCCATTCCCAAGACAATTTCTCAAGTAATTCTGATTAAGTAAAAGTCAAAATAGTCTTTGCTAACATGCCCATAGAATATACTTACTGAAGATATAGAGAAAAACTAATGAGGAAAATGGCAAGAGCTAAATTGCCTAAGACAGAAGTCTAAACAAATAGAATTTTTATGTTATCCCTCAACCACTTAAATGGAATTTCTAGTTTATATCTTTGAATGCTTGAGGAGGTAGATATGGGTTTTTTTAATGTTGTATTGGTTTTTTTGAAGTGCAGAGCTGGTGGTTCAGGAAGATTGTCTTCAGCAACTCGAAGCATTACCTCGACTTTCAGATGTTTATTTTGATATGCTGTTAGTCAATACTGCAATCATGACATTTTATGCTGGAAGCTGGCATGTCAATAAGCGCTTTATTCTCTACAGGCAGTGCAGTGGCATTTGCTAACATTTTGTATATGTTTTTTATTGAGCTGTTAGTGTGAGAATGTCACTAAATGAAGCAAATTTTAAACAAAAAAAGAAAGGATAATTCCCAGTTTTTACTCCTGTAGTGTATGACTTGGGATATCTCTGATTTCTGTAGACTATTTTCTGGAATCAGCCTTCTAATTCAAATTGTCTTCTTAATTAAATGCACACCAAATGCTATGTATAGGTGAGATTCATATAGGCCCATATCCTCCGCAGTTTGCAAACCATTTACTTTTATCACTGGGACTTGTACTATCTGAAGAATATGGTCTGCTATCTTGAATTGTGCAGTCTTACTCTTTGCTTAATACTTGGAGCAAAATAAATACTTAAGTGCTTTCTTAATCTAGGTCCTGATTTCACATGCCATCAAAGTAGTGTTTTTTAACATTTTCATCCTGTAATTTTCAACTGATAAAAAACAACCATCTTCAGATGCCTTTGAACCTCTTTCAAATCACCCAGCGCACCTACTCCACATCCTTCCCCTCAGCTAGACCCACTGCTGTGTGCTCTCACTGCTTGTTGTCTTCTGCTAATTTTTCTCATTGTTTGGAGCTTCTCTCCCTGTTCTTCTTCTTTCATCTCAGTGTGCAGTGTGTCAGCATTTCATGCTTTTTAGCCCCAAAGCTCCATCCCTTCACACATAGTAGCTAAATCACTGGAGCACACATATGCCATGGCTGAATTTTTGTTTGGACTTCTCATATTAGATCTGTGCTTCAGAATACTGTATCTGTTTCTGTCTTAACAGAGAAAGTGACTTACTAAGGCAAATATCCAGATTGTGAAAGTAGGATATTCTGCAGTATTCGAAATATCAGATGTTCCTAGGTCATTCTACCAGTTTGATTAAGATATATCAGACATGAATTAAGGCCCTGGTGTGAACTGGTATTTTCAGAACCTAGGAAGAATGTGTGATTCACACTACTGGTTTAGTTCCCAGCATGCCATAAACTGGTGAGCTATGATTTTTTTTTCTGCTATATAGTGTAATGGAAACTTACAGTTACCACAGCATAGATTTCACTGTGTCAAAGGTAGCATCCACATGTTTCAAGCAACATCAGTTTTAAATCCTTGCCTTATTTTTCTTTCTGTAAAATATAGAAAGTAATAACAAATCACCACACAGAGAATTTTGACGCTATATTTTGCTACTACTGCTACATTTACAAAATCCTAGAATAATAACAAGGCTTTTTAGAGCCACAGCAAATACGATCTAGGACCATGCTGGCTTGAGACAGGAAATACTGAATGACCTCCTATTCAGTGAATAAGATTCATCCTTTTCAGTAACTGAAGTGGTGGAATAATAGATTAATGCATGTAATTAATAACTGTATCATGGTTTAAGTGCATAGCATTTAAGTTGGTTGATGGCCAGCCATAATTCGGAACTATTCTGAATTTTGAGTGCTTTACTCTGCTATCTTACCTTCTACACATAACTTAATATATGAATATGGTGATAATGAGACAGATACATTACCAACTTATGCAGATTTATCATAATTCTTGAAGTCTTGTATAATCATAGAATAACTTAGGTTAGAAGAGACATCTGTGGGTCATCTGATCCAAGCCCAAACCAACTTACATCTAATGAGATCAGGTTTCTCAGGGTCTTTTCCATTTGAGTTTTGAGTATCTCTAAAGGTAAAGATACCACACTCTCTTTGGTCAACCTATTCCAATATTTGACCACCCAAATGGTGGAAAATATTTCTTTATATCTAACCAAAATGTAACGTGCTGCAACCATCATTTCTCGTCCTTTCACTGTGCACCTCTGAGAAGAGTCTGGCTTCATCTTCTTTAAGCTATCCCATTTGGTACTCATAGACAACAGCAGCATCTCCCCTGAGCATTCCAGGGTTTAGAAGCCCTTTTCCTCCAGTGTTTCAACCACTCCTGCAGGCTTGGTATTGACCACAAATTTGCTGAGAGTTTATTCCATCCTATTGCTGAAGTTGTTAGTGAGGACATTAAGTGAAATTGGACCTAGTAAAGTGACCATTTTAGGTGTGTTAGATTCTTTTTTTTCCCTTACACCTCTAAAACTGGTTTTAACTCAGTTCCAATAATTGCCTTCCTTTGAGGACAGTGATTGATGACTGCTAATTTGCTTATAACCCTAAGGTTTCTGGTATTACCCTATGACTATACTTTGAAGGTGTCTGCTAGCATCTTGTGCCTGTTTTCCTTTATGCTACAGTTAATTCTGTGGTCATAGACAGTTCATTCAACATACAATAACTCTTATCATTACTGCCTATTACTAACAGAATATATATATATATATATATATATTAATGACACAATGCACTACACCACATAATCGTACTGAGCTAAGCAAAAGTTAAAACAAATTAGATGAGGACCAGTCACCTGGTCCTGAGGTAGCTGCTGTGATTAGCTGCATTTGTTCCGCTAACCAAGTTGAAGTAGAGCTTCAGGCAGGCCAAGATAAGTCCAGAGACCTGCATTGTTAGCTTAACCCGAACTCTAGCCTGTCACAAGCAATGGCAGCCTCCTATTTACTGAACTGTAAGTCTACGCACAGTAGCAGTCTTGCAGGGTACGCTTGAACCTAAATTCAAACACTGTATTTATCTTTTGTCCAATATATTCCTGATAGATATTCTAATCCGTAGAGGTTTTTAACCACACCTAGTTAGTCAGCTAGCGGTCTCCTACCACGTGAGGATGAAATCTTTCTTCTGGGTGACCTGTATCTGGTGAGAAATGTGTTGTATGCACCATAGAGAAAAGGTTTGAGGCAACTCCATGACATCCAGGATGACACATAACCAGAAACTCAAGCTCTCTGGGCTATGTCTATGTGTCTGCATCACCTCACTCTCAGATTAAAGAAGGGCAGTGTTGGTGGCATGAGGAACACTATGCAGAGAGGCTAAAATAGCCAGCAGATCTGGACATGAAAGGCAGCGCAAAAAACTTACCATTATCAGTGACCATGGATTTGATCAAATCCTAGCAGTGCTGCCTGAAAGGCTTGGGTTTGTTTTTTACAAAACTACATGACTCTTAATCAGTCTTTTTTTCCAGAGAGTTGATTTGTGATTTGTTGAATGATAGGTTCAGACACATATTCAGTTTGACTGTCAAGCACTTGGGAAACTTTCAGACTGAACTAAAAATCATTGGATGGCAGATCTGATGAGAAATGAACCTTGTAAATCTGTTAATTTTCTTACTGACACTAAGATCTCTAATAATGGAGACTGTTTAAATGCTTTTCTTTCCACTGAGAAATAGAATAAAAGAATCATGGGCAGAGACCCTAGCTCCAGATCATATGGAAGAATTAAACCTCTTAGTTTTAACTACTTAGCTTGAAACTTGTTTTCCCTATATACAATGACTGAAAACAGGCTGATTACATGTATTTTCTAGGTTAAATCTATAGTTTAATTTAATCCACAATCAGTTAATAATTTATCTACTCATTTACTAGATTAACATAATTTAGCACACACAAAGTGATGCCTTAGTTCTAGTATGTTATTATCATTGACTATGGCATAGATTTTAGGAAGTTTCGTCATTTTTTGGTGAGGTTTTCTTCTGCAGGAAGAACTCCTAGTTTTGAAAGCAGTAAGCCCTGTGAAGCTTCATATGCTGTGATTTCAAGTCACTGGCATTCCCATCTCGAATGGTGTTTCAAAAGGGCAGCCTTTTATTCAGTGAAGGACATTAGTAAAAGCTTTCTACTCTGCTGAATTACTGAGCAGCAGCTCAGAAGCCTCTGAGGAGATGCTGACAAGCATGTATATGGCAAGACATCGTGGTCTTTTTTTCTACAATCCTAAGCTAATAATAAACAGGGTTATACAAGTACTCTAAGTCTAGGTAGAAGTATCAAGACTCTGCAAGATAAATTTTTATAGTAAAGCAAAGCAAAAGGTTTTATGAGCTTTTTTGCTTGCATTTGAGTTTTGGCTCATGTAATTAACATTTGCAATTTGATTTTACAGAACACAGATAAAATGCAAAAATATGCAATAAAATGTATTGCTTTAATTAGATTGATTAAGAGGACCTTTTTCACAAACATCTAGTACATGCTTATACTACAGGAATAGGAGGATCCCAAAAGATACTAGTCTATAAACAAAATAAGAATGAATAGTCTTCTGCAACAGAAATTCCAATTTTTATTGCTTTCAGACTTTTCTATAAATGAGTTCAAATATGGAAGTTAAGATTTCTGAATAGGCCAAATGTTAACCTGAGAATAATTTTATAAGTTACAGTGAGCTCCATAGTTAAAAAATGTTCACTGCAGTGATTACAAGACCTCTATGTGTTTCTGTGTCTTTTATGTAGAAAGGAAGAGACAATATAGGAGGTAATTTATAGGTGAGGTTGTTGAAAGCATCACTTCTCTAGGACTGTATATGGGTTTACCCATAGGACCATGCTTTTGTTTTGTATTTTGATTTTTCACACGTCTCTCTCTTGGTTTGTCCCAGGTATATTTAACTTATTTGATAAGAAAGTAAATAGTTACTACCTGAATAAACATTTGTAGAAATTTACAGGTTTTATACATTTCTGTTGTGCAATACATTGGCTATTTTTTCAAAGAGGGAGCTCTGTTACGTTGACCAGGAATGTTGTGGACAAGACTGAGAGCCCTTTCCTTGATTTCTTTTAGCACTAGCTTGGAGAACATACATTGTGTTCTTCATAGCATTCTTGACAGAAATGGATAGATGAACAGAATTCCTGTCTCTCAGAAAAAAAATTAATATTATGCAAGCATAAAATGATTTTAAGGGATTCTTCTGAGCTCTTTGAAAGCAACATTCCCTCTCCTCAGTCACTTTGTGATTTCTAAGCATCAATGTTTGTGTGAGTGCAAAGCTAAATTACATATAGTCTTCTGCATTGCACTGTCTTCATGGATTTTTATCATATGGATGTCATACATCACAGTCGCATTCCTAAATTTAAGCTGTTTTGAATAAAGGAGTTCATATTTGCTTTTCTGTGAACTTACTAATGACAGAAACTAGGGCTTTTTTCCCTCTTCTTCAAAGGTATGTTTCTGGATGTAATGCCTTGGCAAAAGCTGAGATTTTTTGAAGAAGCTATTTAACCGTCAGCACATCAAAGACAATAAATATTATCCTATTTTACCTTTATTGACTACCTTCGCTTGAATAAGATTCCTACCAAAGTTGGGGAAACAACAAACCATCAGTCATGCTCTGAAATGGCCTTGTCTGCTCAGTAATTACAGAGAACTGACGCAGGCTGGTGTTTGTAGTTCAACACCACAATTATGTTAGCTATACAGTGAGTGGTTGAGTGAAAAATCTCATTTCAAAAGCTAGCTGATTTTTTTCCTAGCTGTAAAAAAGTCTTAAAATGAAAATCCATTTTTGATATAATGTACTCATATCCTTCGAAGAGAGGCTTTCCCCCCATTTTCCCTTTAAACAGCAATAGACGATATCAATAATAACTATCATAGGAAAACTTAAAAGCTTCACGGACAGCTTTCTTTTACTAGCACTAACTGTATTTTGTAAAATGTTTTAGTGTCCATTTTTGTCTCCATCTTAAAGCTGTAAAGCAGCTCAGACTGTAAAAATATACCATTTTATATGGTCCTAGAAGGACTAGGGAGGTTTAGGGATAGTATTGTGAATTAATGCCATTTATCTTTAAAGCAAGAAGTTAGCTTTAGGAGTTTATATGTACTTTATAACATTTTAAGTCTAGTCTCTAATATCAGTTCTAACATCCTCTTTGTCCTGAAATAGTTTTTTTTCTTTTCTTTTCTTTTTTTTTTTCAAATAAACATTCTGTCCCACTGATCAGATAAAAAGAAGCAAAAGCTTCTCTCTACAGTCCCCTCTTAAAGACTTATCCTGGAGAAATCCAGTACCACCACACTTTTGGTTTTCCCTGAAATGTAAATAATGTTACATTAAAAAACCAATTTTGCTTATATTCCATGTCTAGGCTATGTTTTAATTGAGAAGCCTTTTAAACCTAAATAAAAACAGTGATTACAGGGAACAGGAAAATCATTGTGGTATATGTCTCTAGAACAATAATGGGATTTCCCATTTCATCCTTCCTTCCTTATGGGTACCTCTCAGTATTCAGCAAGTGCCTCAGACTAGTTCAAAGGCAATACCAGCTTCTCAGACATCTTTCACAGTGTGTTAGCAATTACATCATCAGATCGGTTGTGTTTGGGCCCATAAAACTACACTACGGTGAAGTGAAAGCTGTCTATGTACATGCAGAGTGCCAAATGTTAAATACATGAACATGAGCTCCTGTCACCTCACTGTAAATATGGCTGAGACGCAGACTAGTCAAAGATAATCGATATGTTCAACTTTAAAATTAAACTTAGAAAAATACTAGCTTTTAGTACATGAAAGAAAATTAAATGCCTTAGGTCTACTTCTTAACCATACACACATTCATATTCTCTACATTTGAGCATCTCCATTACGTACTCAAGAGAGCCAGCTTGAGTGTCCACCTTCAGCCACCCACATAGCCTGGGAGTGAGGGGCATGTGCTCCTTCAGAACGTGCCCAAGTTAGATGGTGGGAGACCCCCTTTGTACTGTCCAGTATACTTATGCCACACCTATGGCTTTCATAGGAAAAAAAAAGGTTTTTGTCATAGAGTTGGTAGCAGCAGGCTCAGGACACATTTCAAAAACAGTGATGATTTCTAAGACTTCTTTTTCCTCCTCTTATTAAAGCTTTCAGTTACATGGCAAGAAAAACACAAAATTTGAAGGAAAATTCCTGTAATGTGAAATGCCGAGGATAATTTTGGTGAACTAATCTCAAGGATGCAGTTTTTTTTGAAATGTGCCATTTTATTATGCCTCTGCTTCAGTCTCTAAAAACAAAATGTTTAATAATTTTATTGTTAAAAGAGGATTCAGTCCTGAAAATTAGTAACTAGTGTCTTTCAGGTATTGTACATTTTAAAAATACTGCTATTAAAAAGACATGGATGGCTTGGCACTGGCAGTACAGTACGATTGACCTCCCGTTGCTTCATCTGCACAGCTATTGATTTTTCTTTTTCTCTTCATTTTGACATTTCACATGATTTAATCCAAGATTCATCATTTTGGAAATGTCAAGTTTAAGGTAGTTTTTTTATTGTTTGGGAAGAGTAATCTTTGAAATGGTTTGCTACTTATCTTTTTTCAGACAGCCGGCTAAACATATCACCACTGAATCAACTTGGAATTGACTGTGTTTTTTATTTCTTTCATAGTGTATTCGAATATGCCTTTTTACTGAGTAGCTAATTGTATCAAAGTCAAAGACAGCAGCAGTGTTTTGGATAGATTTCCAGCACCTCAGCACATTTTATGGAGAAAAGCTCTCTGGGGATAAAAGCCTTTATGCAACATCACACTATGCAATGGGAAAGCAATAGAAAGCAAGCATGGAACAAACTAATGCCGTATATATTACAGAAACAACAGATAGCCTTTCTTGACATTTGTTCAGCACCTAATAACTAGAATTAATCAACAGATGCATGGGGCACAAGAGGAGTAGGAACCCAAATGTCTATGAGAACTCAATAGAAAAATGTACCTTGAACTTGAACTTGATGATATGGAGTGGTGCAACTGCCTGGTTCAACTCCATTCCTATTTGCTCTCTAGATACAATATCTGACTTTTGAAAGCCAGAGTTTCCAAACCACAGTACAGCCTTGAATGTCCTTCTAGTGGGTACCCCATCACACATTTAAAATGCTGAATGGCTGCTGAAAAGAAAATTTACCCTATTTGTTCACTGTATCAATGTCCCATCAAATCCTGAGAGCCACACACCAAACTGTGTGACCTCTCAAGGGACATAAGGTGTGTGTCACGCCTCAGAAAGCAATGAGGAACTGGCCACCAGGAAATTGCAGAGGCTGTCTCTGTATTTAGGATTTCATTTTGACTCGGGACTGAAATCAGAAGACATCTGGCTCCCAGGACAACCCAGGATGATTGCCTGTTGCCATCTCACTTTCTCCCATTGCTGTGGGTCTGTATTATTCAACAGCCCTTGTGGCAGCCCTGCTGCACTGCTAGGCGGGAGATGTGACTGCCCTTGAACCATGTGAGAGCTGCTTACTTGGTTCCTGAAACAGCCTAAGAGGCGAGGGCTGGTCACTCCAGTGGAAACCCACTTATGCCTTGGTGCTGCTCTGGTTGCAGCAGGCAGTGGTTTGTCTCTGGCCCATGGAAGTTTTCTCTCTGTATAGAGCTGATCTGAAAAGTGCTTTTCATTTTCAGACCATACCACTCACTTTCTCATCTCTTTTTACTGACTACTCTGTATCTGGCAGAATTCATTGGTTTAGTCTGCTATCTCTTTACATCACAGTTCCCTGTAGTATACACCACGTCTTTGTCCTACCCCACAACACAGCGTCTTGCCTCAAGCTGGAACTAGCTACTGCTTGTCACCTTCAGCACTTGCTGAAATGCTCATCTCTCGCTGTCCTTCCTATGTGTTACTCCCTAATGGGCAGCATTGTCTTGACATTACTTGGAAATTTTCCCTTCAAGGTTACTGAGGGAGGAGATGCAACTCACAGAGCAATGCTGTGTTTTAAATGTCTAGGTGGAAGGCTACCTGTAAACAGGGTATGGGAAATGTCTTTTGAGACAGTAAGATGTGTATGGTTTATTTATCCTATGGGGAGCTGAAATTAAGGTGGTGATTTATGCAAGCAGAAGCTGTCAGAAGAACCATGATAAAACATTTCAAGGAAGGTATTATCCTGGTGGGATGAAGGTTGATTAATTAATTTTTGAAAGGCTTCTCTGTGCTTTGTCTGTTATGTATCTAGCATTACCTGGACATGGCAGTAGCTGCATAAAGCTTTGTCCACTTCCTATGTCCTCATCATCTTATTATTCAATACACTTGCTAGGATCCAATTTTCTTCAGTGTTGGGGATTCAAAATTTCTTCTATTAACTCCTACTAACATTCTCATGACATTAAAGAGATGCCCCTAAGCAAATAAGAATTTAATATTCTGTAAAAGAAGTTAAACTAAATTTGAAATACAAGATTTTATGAACTGCTGGCTCCAGTAGACCTAACATTCAGCCTTTTGATGAGATTATCCAATTTCATTCCTTGAGGATTGATAGATAAAAAGTGATGTGTTTCTCTACTCTGTAAAAAAAACTTTCATTGTACTCAAAGTTGCATTAGTTTCTGTCAAGCAGTATAGATGGCAGTAGTCTCATTTCTAAGTACTTTGTGGGTTAATGTGGAAAGAAAGTTATAGCTAGCTGAATAACTTGCATACACTTTCAAATCAAAAACTATGTGTATTGAAGAACAATTTAATAGTAGTAGTACCATTGCAGTAGTAAAGGTTTCTTTGTCAAACCCCAGGCAAACCTTCCCCACTTTGGTGTACTTGATGAGAGGCTAGACAGCAAGGCCATTCAAACTGAGACTTTGAACATGATTCATTTTTTCATAAACTATTGATGTCTTCATAAGTTGGCATTGGCAAAGCAAAGTGGAAATTCAAGAACATTATGATAGCTAATCAATAACCCATAGAAATAATATCTCATTTACTCACTTGCTAATGTAGGAAGGTTTTCCCTTTATAAAAATTGTTTTAGTGAGTGTGTTGATTTTGTAGGATTACAGGTAGCCAGATTTGAGGCTGGACTTATATTAATGTGGAAAACAAGGCCAATGCAAGGGCCAGTACTTTGAGTTCTGGCTCTGAATCGTTTGACTCCAATGCAGATGGACCATTTCAGAAAGTGTTTTGTCTTCATCCATAGCATTCCAGCCAATCTAGTGGAAAATGTCCCTACCCGTGATGGGGGTTGGAGCCAGATGATCTTGAAAGGTCCTTTGGAACCCAAACTATTCTGTAGTTCTGTGATTTATGTCAGAACTGCTACTTTATTGGTAGTACGTAGTCAGGTTCTCTGTCTATTTATCAGGAAATGAAAAGGCACTACCAAACTCTGTCATTTTTATTGTTAGTTTTACATTTGTGTTAATTATTTTAATCTAAAAAATGTTTAATGCCTTTTCGTGAAGTACATGAGGAGCATCCTGTGAAAAAGCAAAACAAAGCAGAATTTTTTGTGACTTATCAAATTATTTTAAAGCTTGCTTTTAAAGAAGCCCTGTCAATGCTGATAGATTAAAAATATTTCTCATTCAGATGGTTTCTTCCTGCAGTATTTTACTACTGCCACTACAGTTTCTCACTATTTCTTGAGCAAAGTGCATCTTACAAACCAACAGACATGGTACTGCTGGGAGATACATGGGAATGGATGTCTTTGAAATGGTGTACAAGTTAGATGGGGAGGGGGAAGGAAATACTTTAGTATTCTGAAATTAACATTTTGCAGAAAAACATTAATATTCAAAACTCTATTTGTCCACTACAAAAACAAAGTGTTGCAAGACAAACAATGACAAAGAATGAGGGAAGAAAAACAAAATAAGTCTGGGTATGCTCAGCACTGAGTCGAGCTCTTATCAGTTGTGGCAGCCATACAGTCCATGCGTTGTGTGTCACTTTAAAAAACACTGCAGCCTCCAGTGAGTGTATCTGCTGCCTGATTGATACTCCTGAAGGTCTCATAGTACTTGAATCTAGTCAAAGTACATCAGCACAGGGATGAACATGGCACACCAATAAAAATAGTTTGTTGAATGAACATGCTATCTCAGCACTTTAGATTGTAAGAAACAGTCCTTATCATGAGACTTACAGATGACCACTCATAAATAAATATATTTTATGCCAGATTCTTAAGAAACAGGATGACAAGAAAATAAGCAAGAGAAATTTACTCTGCTCTTCGTAATTACTGGGTGTTCTGCAACCATGGAGGATAAGTGTTATCAGATACATTATTAAATATACCAAATAAATAATTTTCTTACACTTTCTCTTTTGCATTTTGAAGACAAAACCCTGTATTTCTTCATATTTTTCAGGACAATTAATGAGCATGTTTTGAAAGCTACTGGACAATATTTCAAAGTAAAGCTACTTGCATCGGTTATCTTGAATTATTCCTGACAAAAAGGTTGACATTTTTCTGCAGATAAAGTGTTTGCAAATAACAACATTGCTACTGATGTCCAGTTCAACTTTATCTTTTTCATTCCATGGCATTTATTTGATTAGCAGTTTTGAGACTGTAGATTGAGGGTGATATGAACAGAAGCCATCATTTTCCTATATGTAAAAGTTCGGTTTATTTTGTTCCTTTATCAACATCTCTACTCCAAATTTCAGCAAAAAAAATGCAAGGTGAAGGGCCTTAGCTTACCTGCTTACTGAGATTTTTCTTGACGAATGCAAGTAGTTAAATATAATAAACCTTATCTTAAGTTAAGTCCTGGGATTTCACATTTGTCTTTTTTTTTTCCTTCCACATTTGCTGCTCAACCTGATGTTCACTCTTCTTCAGAGAAAGGTGAAAGACTTTTTATAGATGCTTACTTGAAGACATCTCTGCTATGGCTTCAAAAATGAACAGTAAAAAGTTTCTTGATGTCGTGACGTACACCATCACAGCATACATTTGTGAAATGAGAAGTCTTGCTGTGCAGAAGAGAATTGTCTGAGTGAGAATGCCAACGAGTGCAGGTTGAATAGAACCATTTTTTAAAATAGTCCTTCCCAGAAAGAAGCCTGGGATTTGGAAGGGGGGCATGAAGGGCTCAGAAAAGCATCCTCTGAAGGGATGGACAGGACATGTAACCCCTTCCTCCCTATAAGAAATCAGTGAGGCAGTGTGCCACAGGTGCAAAGCAGCACTGCAGAGAGCTGAGCTGACACTTTCTTCTGCTTAAGGGCAGGTATTCCTTCAGTAGGAATTCTGATTTTCTGCTAAATGAAGTTGGAAGAAGTCTTGGAACAAGCATTTCTCTACGACTGCCTTGTTGATTCTCTCTCACCTAAATGTGCATCTCTCCTCTGTGTGGAGGACAATGCTACCCTTCTAGCTTGCTGGGAAATCACTTGAAAAGTATGAAGGCTGTGATGGCAGCTCTTTGGCAGGCAGCAGTTAATTTAAAAAGGTCATGAACTATCTTGAATGAAATATTGCTGATTCCCAAAAGAATTATTGAAGCTGTGGTCTAGTTAACTGTGTTTATCTAATACTTGCCTTCATTCATGAATTCTAGTACAGCTGAATAAAAAGAAGCAAACATTCCAGTGCTGCCAAAACCTATAAACTGTTGAGCAAGTTACACTCCTTTTTGACAAATTTTGTCAGACTGTAATTTAATGAGGAATTAAGAAAGTAGAAGATAAATGAAAATAGAACACTAATGTGATTTAAAATTAAACAAGGCATCTGTCTTTCATCATGCTGTCAAATGGGGTAGAAACACAGGTCTGTGAATGTACAAACGTTGTATGCAATTTCTGGCAACAACCTTTCTTAAAATGAATGGACACAGCAGTAGCATACTTCACATATGTGAATTACATTAGACATGGCGATTGAGTCCTTGTAACTTAAGGTAGCAGGTCTAATAGGGAAAAGTTATCTGTAAGAAAACAAAGATGGCCTTTGGGATGAACCTGAAAGACGAGGTGTCAAAGGAAGCTCCATCCTGACATATACTATAGGTTCTCCTCAAGGATGGTAATTTGAAGTAATGAGTAGTCCTTGTTGAATGACCTTGTGCATCTGTTGCACTGCCCTATTCAATTGTAACTCACTTTCCATCAATTGCACTTTTACTACAATTAAATGTGCCATCATAAAGCCCTAAAAATGAACAACACAGTCTCTGCATATGTTCATAGCTATTTAGCTTGGGACTGGGAGGGTGGCAGAAGTCCATCTTAAACCTTCTGTTCACGCCAAAGAGCAATTTGTTGATTGAAAGATGCTAGCTAATAGAGCTGGAAGAGGATGGCAGGATTGCTTAGCATGCACAGAAGCACACGCAAAGTGATTTGAGATTGGAATCCATGCTTGAGCCAACTTGCTGCTAAGAGGCCACCTGGATGGTGGCATGAAGAACAAACTGCCCTTTCCCTCCCCACCACCCCATCCTAGGCAATTTAATATCCTTTACAGCATGGCATGAATAAAAATATGCTGCCATGTTGACAACAGACACATGCCTGTTTTGTCAGAATAATGATATCAAAGTAAGAATATTTTGTACAGATTTTCTTTTCACATGAGTTCTGGTAAAGCCAGTCTTCTTTTATGCATATTTATAATTTGGTGAACATTATAAAGAACTTAAATCCTTTCTAAGCAAAAGTGAGCAGCACTTGCAAGAGGATTTACAAGGATGGAGCATCATGCCACGGAGTTGTTTGGAGGGATTTTCCTGAGGCTGCTGGGCGGAAATATGGCGAGATAGTTTGCTGGCTGAGGTGGTATTCCTCCTGGAGGCATCTCCCAGCTGACTGTCACCTGTCCCCACCCCACCACCAGTGGTTTGCCTACAGCAGAGATGCAAGTACCCATCTCCTCCTGGTCTCCTCTCACACTCCCTTGTGCTTGCTATGGTCATGCCTTGGAAACAGGAAGATTCACCTACCTGGAGCCTTGCAAGACCCAGGGAAGAAATTGTGAGAACAATGTAGAATATGCAATGTATTTAAACAATACATCAATGACCAGTATTTAGAAAGTGGTATTGGTATTCAAAATGGGTAAAAAATAAGGAAGAACATAAATCAACATTGGTGCTGATTCAGCAATTACTAGGAGATTTAGGAGGTTGAAACCTTAAGCTATAGGGGAGAAAAAATCATTCCAATTTTGCACACAGCCCTATAGTATTTAGACAATAAACTGGGGTTTTTTTTGGTACTACCACTAAAGAGAGATGAAAGGCATGGATGTTGGTGATTCCCAACATTCCCAAGTTATTCTTAGTATTTTTAAAGTCTTAAATTTAGGAATGGTTTCAGCATTTTGTAGAGACAAATAAAGGAGCAGTGTGAGTTTTCTCTACCGAAGTCTAGATCAAAATTCCTCGATGTCTCTGTATTTTAGCTGCAGTTCATTGCTCAGAATCTGTTTTCAAAATTATTTCAATGTGAAGTAGCTGATTGTGATTGCATTAAGGCCAAATTCTGCTGTGTGGCAATGGAGTAGCTTTATTTCATGTGCCTTTACACATTGAGACAACCTACTCTGGATCAGTGGGTAAACACTGATGTAATAATATGTAACTGAGTAAAATATTGCTGCTGATTGCAATATACAGTGAAGAACTGTATTAAAATTTCCTTTAACTTGCTTTTTTCTGTGTTTTAATGTAATTTGGTATATTTAAAACTGATAATATAGAGTATGGAATTTTTGTTGTTGTTGATATTTGCTCAACGCATAAACCCCCAATTTTTGTATCTAATTTTCCTCATTATTATAGAAGAACATGTACAGAGGAAGGATCTATTTCAAACAATCTCTTGGAATAATGACTGTTACGTTAAATTGTCCACTTTTGTAACAAAAGTCTTAGAATCTCAGTATAATTGGGTGAGCTGCCCTGGAAATTTTAATTTTAAAATTATATGCAATTTCTTTCTATAGATAGCTTTAAGGAAAGCTGACTCTATGTAGTCATTCTATACATGCAAAGTCCATCGTTGCTGTTCCAAATTCTAATTAGTTACCTGTGGCCTGATCTGCAAAGAAGGTAGGCAGCTGTAACTCCGTCTGCATGTTGTGAGAGCTTAGTACATTTGGAAATCCAAGATATGTGACCAAATACATGTATTTCGAAATTGGTAGTAATTTACATTTAATCTTTAATTGTAATAGGTTATACCTTCAGTTTTAAGGCTCTATAGCTGCTATATAATCAGATTTAACTGTAATGAAGGGATCCTGGACCCAAGCCACTCTATTTGAAAGGCAGTTGCACTGTAATGTGCCGAGGCGCCAATATCTAGCTGGTGCTGGTTAGAGCAGTGTTTCTGACACTGAGTTAGTCCAAAATGATCCCAACTGTAACCAGCACTGCTTATGCATTATTTAAGATACAAATGGTCTCAGATAATTTCAAGTAATTTTATTAATGTTACATATTCCAGACATTGGTATAGTCTGCTAGCAGTGAGAGGAAAACATAATTTATGTCCTCACTTAGGAAATCATCTCTTCCTCTCCCTTCTGTTCTTTCTTTAATTCCTCATCTTTTGGATTGAAGCCTTTGAGAAAGGGACCTTTGCCTTCTATCCACACTTTTCTTGCTAGATCATAAATAATGGATCATAATAGAGCACTTTGAAGTACTTTTATTGGCTGCCAGTGTCATCTCCAGTATTTATCTTGTCTACACTTTAATTCAGTGTTTCCAAATGCTGTAAATCTGAGACTCGAACATGGTAACAGTCTATTCTTTATGATCTCATTGACTAAGAATTCAGATGTACAATCCCAGTTTTTCCTTCTAGCATATCTTAAGAGCTTCCTTATATCATGTAGTAAATTGTGCAAGACTAGATTTGTTCTGTCTCAGGAATAAGATTTCTAGTTTAGTCTCATTTTGAAAGCAATTTGCAATGCTTGTGATGAAGCCAACATGTGGAGTTCTGGGATTAGTTTGAATTCAGCAGGCTAACTGTAATCAGCCACCCCAGATCATTGTGGTGTATAAATTCCGTAGGATTTTAGTATGTAATTTTGATTGGAGTATTTTTTAATTCTTTACAAAATGTGCTCTGCCTGTGTCTCAGATATATATTCCAAAAAAAAGCCTGTGTGTTCCAGGATGCGCCTACGTGTTCACTAACATCCAAATCTTTTGTTATTCTGACATCTAATATGTAAGAATATCCTACAGGGTGAAAGCAGAAAACATGTAGATGTAAAAATAGCCACATTGGTTAAACATTTTCCATTAACATTATCATTACTGTTCATTTTTATCTGTACAAAGTCTGTTTTTATTGGAAAGTTTCTGCTTTCTGTTTAAGAAAAAAGTTTGAAAATTGAAGTTTGGCTGTGATCAGAGTTGCAATATTCTCATGCCTCCATCTTCTGTGTCCATCAGACAGTATCTCACATCAGTCATGGTTGCCTAAAGTCCCAAGACCTAATGGCTTCCTTTACAACTACAAAAGGAGACTATGGTACATATAGGAAATCTGATAAAGGAAAAAAATTATGATTCACCTGAATAACAACTTATATGAAACACTATAGGCATTTCCAAATTAAATCTTTTAGGGTTATGGCCTGAGTTATATGACCTTTTTGTTCTTTTTACCCAAAGACTTAAATGGATAATCACAATAAAAACAAACTTTATTTTCTGCTGAGATTTTGTCTGAGTGGGAAAACATCCTTGTCTTCAGGCATATTATGTGACACAAAGGGAAAAGAACGGCCTCTAGGTAGGAACCCTATGGACAGAAGTATTTTCTGTGCACTAGTACTGGCCACTTTGACAACATGCTATCTTTACTCAGGGTACATTTAGAAGGGTCAAAATAAGCCACATGGAAAGAAAAACACCTGGACTTTTGTGGCTGTATTGGGTCTGCATGGCAAGGTTTTGGTAGCAGGGAGGCTACAGGGATGGCTTCTGTGAGAAACTGCTAGAAGCTTCCCCATGTCCAACAGAGCCAATGCCAGCAGGCTCCAAGACCAACCCACCACTGGCCAAGTCCGAGCTAATCAGCCATGGTGGTAGTGCTTCTGTGATAACATAATTAAGATGGGGAGCAGAGGAGAAAGCTGCACAATGGCAATTGCAGACAAAAAGAGGAGTGAAAATGAGAGAAACAACTATGCAGACACTACAGTCAGTGAAGGAGGAGGGGGAGGAGGTGCTCCAGGTGCCAGACCACCCTGCAGCCCATATGAAGACCATGGTGAGGCAAGCTGTGCCTCTGAAGCCTATGGAGGTTAACAGTGGAGCAGAGATCCACCTGCAACTTGTGGAGGACCCCATGCTGGAGCAGGTGTATGTGCCTAAAAGGAGGCTGTGACCCTGTAAGTAACCTCTGCTGGAGGAATCTCCAAACAGGACCTGTGGACCCATAGACAGAGGAGCCCACACGGGAGCAGATTTGCTGGCACAACTTGTGACCACAGGGGCCATCCATGCTGGAAGCAGTCTGTTCGTGAAGGGCTGCACCCTGTGGAAAGGACCTGTGCTGGAGCAGTCTGTGAAGAACTGCAGCCTATGGGAAGGACTTCTGTTGAAGATGTTCATGGAGGGCTGTTTTCCATGGTAGGGACCCCACGCTGGAGCAGGGAAAGAATGTGAGGAGTCCTCCGCCTGAGGAGGAAGGAGTGGCAGAGACAACGTGTGATGAACTGACCACAACACCCATTCCCCAATCCTCCTGTGCCACTGGGTGGGGAGGAGGTAGAGAAATCAGGAGTGAAGTTGAGCTCCAGAAGACGGAAGTTGCGGGAGGAAGGTGTTTTTACGACTTAGTTTTTATGTCATTATCTTACTTTGATTTGATTGTTAAAAATTAAATTATTTTTTCCTCAAGTTGATTCTGTTTTGCCCATGACAGTAATGGGTGAGTGATCTCTTCCTGTCTTTATCTTGACCCACAAGCTTTTAGTTATTTTCTCTCTCCTGTCAAACTGAGGAGGGGGTGTGATAGAGTGGCTTTGGTGGGCACTTGGCATCTAGCCAGGGTCAGCCCACCACAGTGGCTAAATTGGTTATATTTCCTTTGATTGCTGACCTTGTTGACCCTATAAGTATACCTGGTTTTATCATATCTCACCATGGTTGCTTTGCACCTCTTAAGTAATGCATACAGACTACCACAGGTATGCAGTGAACTTCAGCTTCAGACCTTACATGTTCGCTGTTGAAAAACTTTTCAGTAAATTGGTAAAACTTGACTGAATCCACCTGGTATATCTCTATATTCATATTGTTGTTTCTTCCCACTGGATAAGAAATCTCAGTTTAAACTTCCAGAGAAGTTTTATGTCTTTCTTTATTTTCTATTGCATGATAGTAGTATAATAATAAATGGAAAATGTGGGGGCAGGAGTGATGTTTTGGTTTGGTTTTTCTTTTACATTATGAATAATCTCTCCATTCTAAAAACAGATCACAATAAATGTACATATAGACATGACGAAAAAAATGTAATGCATTGTAAAACCATCCAGGAGCTACCTGTTTTTATGCGTTTTTATGTTCACATGCCAGGCAGATTTATAAACAATCCCTGTAGAGCCTTGCTTTCTGGACAGCTTAGACAAAAAGTCAGTTCCTACATAGGTGGTCCATTGGACTTATGTGGGTACAGCATATAAACGGATAGGCAGTGACACATCAGACAGTGATATGGCTGATAACCTGACATGCCACCCTTGTCTCAGCCTGCAGATCCTTACCCATCTGTAGCTGAAGTGACCGTAGGTGGCTTTCGGTGCACAGGCAGGGCAGGGCTCAAGATCATGCCTCTGATTCAGTTGCAACTTGCCTTAGCCATTTTGCTGCCAGAACACAGATGAGGCAGCTCCAATCTACATATTTTCAGTTTGATCAGTAGCCAAAATGTGCTTATTATTTTTTGACCTATAGAAGGAAGTACCCTTATAGTCCTTATTTTATATACTATAGGACATAGACTGAACATCTGGACATAAATCATGTAGAATATGAACATGTTTCAGACACTGAGAACAGTATATATATGACACTTGAAATAGAATTATGATAACTGAATATTTCAATTATATGTTTATCATAACAACAATTCTATTTACAAATTATTAATCTGAATATAAACTGTCTACAAATCATTCTTAAAGATATAAAGTTTTCTTAATTATTTCATCAAGCTGTTTAAACATTGAAATATATCAACTATTGTCTTCCTTACTAGTTCCAATTACTTGACAATGCTAATAAATGTCTCTTATCAGCTATTTTATATTACTTTTGTATTCAGGATTGCATGTGTGCAAAAACATAATGTGATAGTGATTAATGTTATCTTGGAATCTGCAGAACGGTGCTTGTGTTTACACCCATTTTAAAAGGAAGCAAGCAACATCTTTGAAACTGGTATATCAATGTTATAAGAGGATTATACCTGAATACCTGATGAGAGGTTCTGATGCAAAAGATTGCACTATGAAATGTTTCATGCATCATTTTAAAGATATTACATGGTGATGTCAAAGTTTATAGTAGGGTTAGCGTGATTGTTACATTAAAAAAAATAGTAAGCTGGTTTTGTGAATGTAGATTAAAGGTGAGAAGTTTCTACTGGTTGAGGAAAGAGAACTCAGTGTTTTATAGGCTTTTCCATATTTGTGTATTTTTATGAGCAAAATTAATTAGCTTTTATGTCAGTGCAGTTATTTGTGGGTAGATAGGCTTGTGTGGAAGACATAGCTTAAAGATGAAGTGCATGCATGGGTATAAAAGATGCATTAGCAGAGGTGCAGGGTATGTCTGAGATAGTACTCAGCAATTAGCAGGTCCTAGGTAGAGGAAGAGCAACATCTGTCTTCTGATCTCTGCAAAAAGAACTAGGAGGCATCTTGCATCTCAGCTTTCCAGTCTAGACACTGAGAAGAGATGCAGAGCATGACCAGACAGGTCATAACACTTTTAAGATGCCCCATTTTATAGTCTTCAGAATAAATTTAATTGCTAAATTTCGGGCTTTTGTTCTATTCTCTAAGGTGTCGTTTCACTGTTTGAAAAATTAATGGTGCAGCTTTTTTTTTTAGAAAGGGAAAGTCATCTGTCTCTGGGCCAGCAGCACTAAAAGACAAAATCCCATACTGCTCCTGAGGCTATGTTTCTGCACCTGAGTTACTTGATGGAGCACCAAAGAAGGTGTGGGATGTTCAGTAGTTTTAGACATCTAAGCTGGGTGTTCTGCATCTCCATCCTGAGGCAACATCTGTCTGCGCTATTTGTACAGGGTCCTGGTGCTCCTGACTTTAGATGTTCCGATTGAATGAGATGCCTAACATAACTAAGAGTAGATGAATTGAATGTTCTGGTGTAAATATAATGGGAACGGACCACCAGGTGTAGACAGATAATAAACATGATGAAACTCAAAGCTCTTACAGTTAGAAGAGTTCATTCTCAGAGCATCCAAATCCTCTCTTGTGAGCCAGAGCCTATAAATATCAAAAACAGCCTTTCTTTCCTCAAGATTTTATGCATTCAGTCAAAGTGGAAATTTTTGGAAGGACCTTTCAGGGGATGATTAAGTTGCATAACTTGAGCAGTTACAAACTAAATCACAATCTATCTCACCACCCATAGCATGAGTAGTTAACACTACAAGTGCTTTGTGATCATGATTGTTAATAAAGCATAAAAAATTCTGATTTATAGCAGAGTTAGCATGATGGCTCAGCAAATTAATCCTATTGATGTGGGTTCCTCAAAATGACAAAAAGTATATTTTAGCATTAAAAACTACAATGCATAAATAACCCATTTGCTTTCTTTAGTTCTTTTCCATAAGGTTATTATTATTAAGCAGAATAATATTTTTAGAAAACAATTATGAAGTTACTCTGTATGATTTATTTTGTTGATACTTTTAAACTTCCTTGTTGATCACATTTTACTAATCCTAATTTCTGAACAGTATATATAAAGAACTAGTAGATCTGGAGTGCACACATCTGAATTTGTCAGGACCTTCTCATAGCCATGTTTGGATATTATCCTCTAGATGGCATTCAAGGAATTGCTGCATGCATGGAGGACATATTTTTTCCCCCATATCAAACATCCACTTAGTCGTTGCTGTGTTTCAGTGGTTGTTTTGTACAAGTTTCACTGTATGCTTGAGTACAGAGGGACTTGAGATGATTGCCTGTTGTAGAACATTGTAAGATGAATGTGGCAGAAACAGAGATCATTATCAATTACTGGGGCATGAATCTGAATTAGAGGATCTTACTGTTTGGTTTTGTTTGTTTGTTTGCCAAAGAACTTCAACTATGTTCTGCGAACACACTAATTTCTCAAACTTTCCAGTCAAACTCCAGACTCACAAAACAAAATGAGATATTAGGCAAAGACAATTATTTAAAATACTTAGGGAAGATTTGATGACATGATAAAAGAGGCTGAACAATATTTTGCTCATGGGAGCATTATTTTGTGGGTTATTCTAATGTAACAATATTGCTTGTGATAGTGCAATACTAATGTCTAACCCTGATGGTGCTTAACGCTCATATACACCTAAAACAGCTGTCAAACTGAAAGTTTTCTGAATCCTCAAGTTCTGCTATTATGCATGCTTTGGAATGTCTCTGTTTTGACAGCATTAAAGAGCTTGGACTTGTAGCATAATTTAAGTCTAAGTCTCATTCTGAGGATCAGGCACTTAAAAGTCAGACCCCAAAGCACTCACCTCCACATCTCTAATGTGCTGTGTGGATGTGAGCCATTAGTTCTTACAAGCAACTGCCTAAGCTGCATAGCTTGGTGTTTTCTCTCTAAAATTTCTGCAGTGCAGGAAACTATTTAAGGATAGATAAAAACTTATTCCAGAGGAGAGCTGAATGTAAAAAACTTGGTTTTCTGCTTGGGAATTAGTTAAATAGAAGGCTCTCTAATCAGATAGTACTTCTGAATTTTGAAATATTAATGTGGTCCTTTATTTTCTCTCTGACAGTAAGCAACAAGGGACACCAATGGAAGAAATTCAGGAAAGTATTAAATGATACTTTTCTTTATGCACTCTTCCAGGTCCAAGCACTGTTCACTAGCATGTTAGTTAGTAAGGTATGTTTTCTTTGTTTTCTTGCTTGAATGTCTGTCAACTTCCTAACTTTTTGGAGGCCACAGAATTTTTGTGTTCCTCTTTAGAAAATGACCAGTGCAAACTCTACATGTGTCAGCAGGTCAGCTAGACTTTGACCCTTGGATAAGAGGAAGTTGTGAAGAGGACAGCAGTGCTCAGCTTCCCTCCTCAAATCTTCCCGTTTTTCCTTTCTGTAGGAAACACCTTTTTTGTGCTGGTTTGGCATAGAGAAAAGAGATGAAAAATAGACTTGGAAAAAACTGCAAGGGCAATGTTCAGCAGAATGTTGAAGAACACAAAAGCTGGTTAAGACGGTGCCAAGAAAAATAATTGAAATATCAGAAGGGCATAATGGAAGGGTACTGAGAATTCAGAGGCTCTTGCTAAGAGGGCAGTCATCAGATATTTGATTTATTTGACATAAAATCACAGAATCATAGAATCAGACAATGGTCTGGGTTACAAAGGACCTTAAAGATCATCCAGTCCAACCCCCCTGCCATGGGCAGAGACACCTCCCACTAGACCAGGCTGACCAAAGCCCCATCCAACCTGGCCTTGAACACTTCCAGAGTGGGAGCATTCACAGTTTCCTTGTGCAGCGCATTCCAGTATCTCATCAAAAAAGAAACCACAGGCTCCTTAAGCTAAGTGATGCACTGATCTGGAAGTGTGAATGCTCAGGTTTCTTTCTCACCTGAATCTTTGTCATGACATTACCTATCAGTGCATGAGCATGGATGTGTGTATTAAGTGTAAAACCATAAGCTTCAGGGCATCAGCTAGCTAGTAGCTAATAGCTGAAGAAGCTTCCATTTTGAAAGGTTATTCCATAATTGCCCAGGATTCCACAAACATTCCTTTGAAACATATTTTACTGTCCATTGTCTGATCTAATTTCTAGGCTGCTCTGTTTCCTTGGTCTTTTAATTATTATACAAGTCAGAATGATGAAAAATCTCTCACTCCCAGTTCTTTAACTCTGGGGAGTTTTGTCTTTGTGAATAAAGGAGCCTCATTCTTCCTGAAAGGTAGAAGCACAAAAATGACATTTATTTTTTGAATGCTTTAATATTAGTCTGACATGTTTTCAGAATATATGAGTACAGCAGCCCAGAAAGAAACATGGCCTCTTCTGAACCTCAGATCCTAGACATAACAGAAGTTAGAGCTGAGGAAGACTATTCATCCATTCCACCTGGCTGCTGTTAGCTTTTACAGTTGATTTGCCCTGATGCCTTCAAGTGTCATTGCTTCTGTCACTCACCTTGAGAGCCTATCCTCAGACTTAGAGGTGTGGAAACATCTCCATGCTCTAACTAGTATAAGATGTAAATGCTCTCTCACTACAGAATGTGTTCTCTGATATGTTGTCTATGTTTGCTCTTGATGACTTCACTGTGCTACTTCTATTCATTAATTCTCTCCTTCTGCCATGCATAGAAAGCAGACAGACTTTGTCTTTGTGGACTGCTATTATTGCATCATCTTGCCTAAGCCTCAGCTCATGAGTCTCCTATTGTTTGTTCTTTTCCAGTTCTTTATATTTTTTCATTGTACTTCCAGCACAGCTTAGTATTATCTCTGTATATTGTTCTCCAAAGAATGAATCAGACTGAGCTAATGCAGATGTATTAGTTTCACTATACAAGCTAAGTGGCTAACTCAGATATGTGTATGCTATACTGTGTTGGGTTATATAGATATACCCAACTGAAAAAAACACTTTACTTAGGATTTTGACATATCTAAAATTACTCTTTCATTGCTCTAGAGGTTACCTTTAAAGAAGATCCATGGCTGATTTCATACTAGGCTTCTGTGCTAATAGAAGTGATGCATGTATTGAATGCTGTGACTGAAACTAGGGGATACATTTGATCTACTGGCAGCCATCCCAAAGGTCAGCATCTAAACAGGCAGCTCCAGTGTGCAATCTGTGCCACCTTAAGATGGTGTCTATGACAGATAAGAAAAATGGTTCTTTGCAGTTGCCTGCCTCCCTTGAACTGCAGAGGGAATCAAGACAACTTGCCAAAACTAAACACTGCTTTTTAAATTGAGTCAAGTAAAGTGAATTCCAGCCTACTTGACTAGAATTTGAACACCTCACATACATTTGACAGCAACAGTGGTTTTTAGTGATTCATATACATCAACCATTGGCTTACAGGCCTTCTAAAAGTGTTTAAAAGCCAGAGTTTAAAAGGGTGTGCTTTTCTGTGCATAGCTCTACATATTAAAGATGTAAAAGATACTTGACACTATGTAAAACAGTGATAGACTAAACCATAGTGTTTATTGTTATCTAATGACTCTTTGTAATGGACAGATGAGAGCATACTTTTGGAATCTTTTTAGCATATATATAATATTATGTTTATAATATATAATGAAAAGTTTGTTTGTAACATCACTGGGATAATTAATTTATGAAGACATTTATTGTCACTATGATTTATAAAATGCTTTGTCAAAGTCAACATTTGTGGGGAAATTGTTTGAAGATACACATTTTAAGTCAGTATCAGATGTGCCTCCATGCACTTATACATACTCTCTCAGAATGTTGAAGTACTATAGCTCTGACATTCTCTGCATATACCAACAAATGCAGCTTTTACAGAAGGTTCACAGAAGATGTTCAAATAAAATATTCATTATTTTCTTGCTAAAGTACAGGTTGACAGAAAATTACCTACAATCTGATGTAGTCTTATATTCTGATATAAACAAAAGCAGGAAAGATTTGCTGAAATGAGAGTACATTCTAGGCTTGTCTTTGTTACATCACAGGATGAGTAGCAATTAATGGAGTGAGAAGATTGCAGATTTCCTAGTGCTTTTTAACCTGCTTATTTCATTTTTGAACTTCTGAGATCAATTTAGCAGCAGGAAGTTCTGCAGAGCAATTTGGTTCCAGTTGACCCTGGAGGGGTTGTTGCTGAATGAGACTTACTTACAGCTCTGTTTCCATAATGACACCTTGCTGCAATGAGTGACGCCTTCTTAACCTCAAGTTGTATTTCTAATAAATTTATAGCAATTTCCAGGCTACCTTATGAGGTTGTAAACAAAGTTCTCCAGAGAAATGTGTCACCACAGGTTGTCCCCACATCACAGGGCATCTAGCAGTGCTGGCATGATATTTATAACTTAAATAACACATTGTCTGGAACACATCTTTTTCACACTGATTAACATTGTTATAGTAGCAATCTGAATCTGCTGATAAACCAGTTTCTATCACCTCCTTTTTTAGCACAGCTTTCCTAAAAAGGAAACCCTGTAATCCATTCTGCCTTCATTTTTAAGAGGAATCCTGCACATCAGGAACAGTTCCCCAAGACAGCAGGCACACCAGTTTCAAATGGTATGTGCCACCAGCCAACAATCAGTGGCTTGCCACAATGTCTGAGTCAGGAGGAACAGTGAACAGTACAGCACATAACATTTGAT
Source organism: Mesitornis unicolor (assembly GCF_000695765.1). Taxonomy (NCBI): domain Eukaryota; kingdom Metazoa; phylum Chordata; class Aves; order Mesitornithiformes; family Mesitornithidae; genus Mesitornis; species Mesitornis unicolor. The sequence continues at coordinate 55,739 of NW_010204224.1, forward strand.
CTTGTGAAAGCAGCATATATGCAGGTTAAGAACATAGTATGCTGTTACTTCTGCTGTAGGTACCGCAACAGGGTTTGTAATTATCATAAGAGGTGATAGGAAGGGAAGTGATTTGCCTGGGGCTTCTTGCACCCTCCTCTGTGCTATCAAATAGTCTGTTACTTGATCCAGAACAAAACGCTTGGAAGAACCAAATGAAGTGAAGGGCGTTTTCTCCCCATTTACCAAGTTCTTGCCATGCCATTCAGCCACATATGTTGTTGCTACCCGATTTGAGCTGATATGACAGTGCCACATGACCACGGTGTTGTCTTCTGCCAATCAAGGACAGAGAAGCTCTGATTTTGGGAGAGCTGCTCCCTCAGGAATCTCAGTGACCTATTAGGTCTTTAAGCCATTTATGGTCTTCTGCTGCTCCAGCAATAAAAGGCAATGGAAAGGAGCCAAGAATCTGCTTATTCTGATGCAAATCCCTTTGGTTGTCAGCGGGCATTGATTTGACATGATTTCCATTTATATGACAGGTAACCCTTTTCAGTTTTGCAGGGTTTTTTCTTTTTGCATGTGATTCCTGGAATCACACCCTTCCTCTAACCTTGTTTGAACTGAATTTATTCCACTTGCTTCAGAAATACAGACTATATAAAGTTACACCTTGAAACATACATATATTTAAAACAGTTGTATGATTTATTTAGCTACTGTTATTTAAAGAAATATGTTACTAAAATATTTCAAATTCTTGGCTGTATTATAAATTATGCAAAATATCTCACAATACTTTTTACATTTGAGAGTTTCACATGTACACCTTGTGAGGAAGAATAGAACATTCACAAAGGCTGACTGGCAGCTCGTAGGGCTTTATTTTATGCCAGTGCTTTTAAGAATCTTCTACTGTAATCCATTTTGAAGAATCAGGGACTAAGCAGGTCCTGTTAGGCTATCTAGGAGTGCTTCTGTCTCCAACTGGCAAAATAATGAATGGCAGCACATTCTATAAGTGAAAGAAAATCTGTAGTGTTGCAAAATCATATGGGTGAGTAATTACTGTCTTTGTACAGAAGATCAACAATAGATGAGAGAGAAATTAAGCAGCAAGGAAAAAAGAATTGCATTATGGAACGTAGTAGGAAAGAAATTATGTTTAATCTACATTTAGCCTGAAGGAACTTTAGGGGTTGCATCTGTCATGATCTTTAGCCCACAGCACTGAAGCAGAATCTGTTTTTTGATAATGATATTTGGTTCACTTGGCTTCCATCCACCATTTCTGAGCAAGCAAAGAAAATCTGCAAGGGGAAAGAATCTAAAATGGAGGGAGAGATGATAATTATAGCTTGCTGGAGGCCTATTTTTCAGTAAATGAAGTGCTTCAAAAGAAGTATACTGTTATGCTGTCTTTTGAATGCAAACCTTCAGGGAACTAGTGAAAGAAAAGAAAGTAAAAACATTATTTTTCACACCAAACTTGTTAATTTGCTAACTCTAATGCCTTGTCAGGAAAACTCCATGCTCAACTTTGAACTCCAAGGTTAGTGCCAGTAATAGTATCCCCTTCAAGCACTATAACTGTGAATTACTACTGAAGTGATTAGGAAGATAAGATACTCTATTGTGTGAAGAATCAAATACCTATTCACTGTACTAATTGGAAGCAGCCTTGTATGGAAAGAAAAATAATTCTAACTGAATTTGCCATAAACCCAAAGATTTTTCAGCCATGTGGACATCTTTAATATACAGAGAAATGGGTCATGAACTCTTTTGTTTATAGAAGTTTAGTTTATGTTCACATTTCCATGATTTTTTTCCATGTGAGCTTGTGCTTAATTTTTTAGGTTTTTATATAGACACACACAATTCTAGCATGAAAGTGGTCACATATTGAAAATAATGAAAGGTAGTGATATTCACATTGTATGTTAGGATAGCTCAGTCAAAAGGTTCAAGAAAATCTCTAAAGCACAACCAGAAAAAAACATAAACATATGTCTCCTGAATTTCCTGCTCATAAAATAGTCTCTGTTCCCATATCCTGCAAAGACAGCAACAGAAAGATTAACAAGCAAACACAAAAGAAAAAGAGGATGAAATGCATCTCTGCTGGGGGACTAATAATCATATTGCAGGAATGAAGAAGTAGATGACGTCTTTGTCAGTTGACTGATAATACATGTCACGCATGGCATGAGTAATGGAGGCAGAAGGTTTTTTGGTCTTTTACATTCTCTGGTAAACCCTTCTTTGGTAAATCCTTCTTTGATAATTAGTTCAAATGCTACTAATACTGGAGGCATTATTATTGATCAAGAAATGTTGTTTCATTACTTCCAGTTCTGTTACTGGAGTAAAATTTCACCCCTAAGAAAATATCTTTTTATTGCTTATTGCCTTTCTTACAGACTTTCTAGAATCAGAATTAGAATCAATTTTTGTCTTACTGTGCCCTGAAATGACGGTTTTTCCACATGTGGGATCAGTAATAAAATCTCAGACTTCATTTATTGCTATGTATAATATAAAGTCATACTCAGTATCCAGGAGTACAGGAATCCTAATACAGTTACAGAATCTAGACTGGTGAAACACTGTATAAATATAATAGCATTTTCCGGTATAGAAAAAGACGCAAAGGTTGTTTTTACCATCCAGATAAACACTTGAAAATTGGACCTCAGTACATCTCTATAAATTAACAATTACCAGTACCACGTATGTATGGTTTGACAGAAATTTTACAGTGGTTTGGGGTTTTTTTTAAGTATAGCTGTATTTATAAAGAGAAACACAAATCTAGACCACTTTTTCATTTTCAATCTAATATTATCAGTAGTTTACAAAAGAACTTTCTGGTACTACAATTAAGCAGCAGAAGAAAACACTTAAAAGTAAATGCACTTATACCATATTCTGTTTCTTTAATTTCCTAAAATTTTTGTTGAATGAGTTTTGGATTAGTAGATAACCACAGCTTTCATAGCATAAGTATGTTATTAAGTGATTCTATTCATGCCATTAACCTGTCATATAAGCTTGAAAAAGTCCTTTTTTCTTAATAAACAGATGTCTTTTTTTTTTCTGACCAACACAGACATGAAACCCAAGTCAATGTAAATTAGTCCTCGCAGCATTGGTATTTCTTAAACCCTCAACTGTCCTTCCCTTAGTGAAAGAAATTGTTCTCCAACAAGAGAAATGCAGGCTTGTTAAAGCAGGTTTCCTCCTCTAACTATATCATATGAAACTAGGAAGAATCAATTAATGAGTTTTCAAAGAGAGCCAAGACTTCTTAGTGGGCCTCAGTCAGTATTTTCCCCCAACTGCAGTTGAGAAGTGGCTGAGGTCGGAGAGAGAAAAGGCAGGAAGGAGGCTGGATTCCCTCCTCTACTGGGACACCCCTACTCAGAAAACATGTGAGAAAGCCCTATATTTTGGTAAGTATGGTCTTTCTTGTACCTTGAGGCACCCAGATGTCTCAAGGAAAGAATAGCATGTAATTAGCAATTCAGACTATTATTGGTAATGATAGAGATATAGAAATTAAACTAAATTAAACCACATTATCCCAAATGGCAGGATTTTACATATTGAGTCACACAACCTTCTCATAAGGATGGTGTACAAAGGAGTGAAGTTGCAATCTGCACTGCAACACGTGTACAGTTCAGATCCCTCTTCTACTCCCTACCCTCCGAATTTGTACCTGCCAGCATTTCGTTGGCTTTTGCCATAACAGACACAGTGCAGGAGGAAGAGGGGAAGAGGACAAGAGTGATGCAGCTCTTCTTGTTTGTTGGATGGTAGATTTTTTACCAAGAAAGTGATTGTGCATACCTGATAGGGCCTGTTCTGCTAGCCAGTAAAAGGCCAGTTAGCGGTTGTAGTTTCTCTTCACCAAAGAAATAAGTTTTGAAATGAGATAGCATAGGGGCAGAGTACTCCATGTAGACAAGCATTAAGTGAGCTTTTATCGTCAGCTGCCATTTGGTCTGAATCTTCTTCATAGTGATTGGGCACCGTATCAAAGTTCTTCAACCCTGCAAACCAAGGGAGAAATGCTGGTGATTCTTTGCCTACTTTAAACAGTATGAAACAAGAAATTGGAACGTTAGAAAAGGAACTAAAGGAAAAAAGCTTCAGAAACCCTACAGATCACCTATTTTGAAATGAGACAGTTACAGAGATAATGGAAGTCAACTTCAGAAGAAAAGGAAGTCTCTAGAGAAATAACACTGGAATGCAATCATCGTGTGAAATACACATTTTCTGTCCTTTGTGTAGTGTTTGAGAAAAGGGATTCTGAAAAAGAGAGGCCAAAGAGATTCAGAATAAAATAAACTCACTCTCAATTAAGGAATGGACTTTCATTATTCAATACAAATTTGAAAAGACAAGGAAACTTATCAGACTAAATTAAATGAGGAGCTCACAGCATTGTTGATGACTCATCATAATTCAAGAAATTTAAAATATTGCAGAGGAAAACATAGGGAGCAGATGGTGCAAAGAATCCTCAGTACGAAACAGGGATCAGCGCTGAGCTCAAGAGCCAGAAACCATCCTTCAGCCTAGTACCAGTGGCAAGAAAATGCTGCCATTAAAGTGATTAAAAGCCATGCTGCGCTCCTAAGCATTTTTTTTTCAAATGGTTTCATTGGGTAACCAAATTAGAGCTCTCCTGCAGCTACCAGATTTGAAACAACTAATTAAAGGAACTTCCCATTGATTCATCATAGAGCATTAGAACAGTCTTTATAAATAGGCAAATAGGATTTACCTATCTTAAAATTTTTCAGTTTAAAAGAGCTTTAACAATAAAAGGACAGGATCTTTAGGGTCTAAATAACTTCTGCTCTAGTAAGCAACTGTTATGCAAAGCTGAAATTTCTCCATAGAAAGTATTGCTTTTAGTAGCACTTCACAACAACTAAAGAAATAGAAACTGAGCTAGCTGAAGCTTTTAATTACGTGGGTTAATTTGTCTGTTTCTTTGTACAATAAATTTCTAACTGGAATACTTTTCCTAAAAGTCATTATTTCCTCTGAGATGTGAATAGATGACCTCTGTAGGACAGTTATAGTATCATCTTTCTGAACATAAAAGAAATGGTCAATGGTGGCTCTTTTGTGGCTTTTTGTTAGTTGTTTTGTTTTTTTTTACCTGGTACCCTAATACAAACAAAGATAACGGTTCTCATATTCACAGCTTTATGTGCACACCTCTGCACTTTGATTTAGAGGATGCAGTGCTGGCACAGCACTACAGATGTGATGTGAGTCTTGCTGTATGGTGTTTTCATTTTCAAGTGCAGGTCAGACACAGATGGTTTAGGGGAGAGCAGAAGTAATTTTCTTCCTTTAATTTGCTACTGATTTGTTTCCCAGGAAGAAAACATGGGCTATTTCTTACAATGAACTTTTCAGAGGATCTTCTGATGCACCAGGACTGTTTTTAAATGCACTTCCTTAAATTCAAGAATAAAAATTTCCTTTTAATGGAGGAAATAGTTATACATACCCACAGATAACATTTTGGCCCAGAACCTATGAATGCTTTTTATTTATTTGTTTGTATTTTGTTCTGTTAAGTTAATCACATTGTGCTATTTAGGGACTTCCTGAAAAATAGGTTGATCCTTTATTCAGCATGGCAGGAATTCTTTTCTTATCGCACTCCCTTGCATTCAGGCCTGTGGTTAAAATGGTGGAAGTACAGGTATAGGACAGTTTCCTGTGTAAGCTCTGTTTTGTTCATGAATACTTTTGGTAGGTTTTTTTCATTTAGTGTTATGTGTTGGGTTGGTTGGGTTTTTTTTTTACTTCAGAGAGGACTGGACTATTATGCAAAAGAATAGTTCTCCACAGGGAGGATTGACAGTGGATGGAAGTTTATTTTCTCTCTCAGATAAATGCACTGTCACAGAGAAAGAGATTGTTCTGTGCATGTCTGTGTGCAGTTTGCCTTTTTTCAAAGGTAAACAACCAGTTTTATTTGCTTTAGTGTTTGCTTGCATTCTATAATTTATTTATTGTTTTCATTTCTTAAACTTCCTGAAATATTTACAAGAAAGAAAACTAAGATGTGAAATTTTGTGACCAGAAGCAGATTCTTATTTCATTTTCCTAGGGAGACTTTTTCATTCAAAAGATAAAAACAGAAGTCATAAAAATGTGTTCTTTTTAGGAGAAAGCTCCTTGGAAGCTTAGAAGAGGTTAAGTAAGATTCATAATAAAGAATGAGGGAAGGTGTGTAATAAACTGGTATTTGATAGTGGAAAGACAAATAGTAAAAGCTGTGAACCACTGGAAGAGCTTTTTTATTTTTTATGGCAACTGGTTTGTTCAGCTTACTCTGTTGTCTTCAAGAGTGTTGAACAACATGACTGATTTTGTTGTAAGAATTGGGAAAGCTGCACATCAATACTAATAAAACAGCATTAGTGTATGGAGAATATTAGACCTCCTTTGACATGCTTGACCAGATTAATAGATAAGCAGAGATGATTTTCTAGAATGCAATTTTTGCACCATTTGAAATTATTGCATAGATAACAGTGCACCTTCTTTTCCAAAAGGGCAGAAAATCAGTTTTGAGAAATTAGTTCACCCTGTAATGAGAGAATTTGGCTCTTGGGTGCATCCACCCATGTTGGACCCCTTCCAAAAGCTGCTAGAAGCAGTTCCTACTTGCTGTGCTGCTGCAGACCTGCAGTATTAATTACAGCAGGTAGGTCTGGACACACCTTTGCCTGACGGTTTGCCCATAACCCACTTCCTGCCACTAGCTTCCTCTAACAAGCTGATTCTTCCTTGCACACAGCTACCTCACCAACAGGCTAAGCTGCCCTTGCTACTGCCAGCAGAAATGGGATTCATTGCATCTGTTTTAAGCTGTGTTGCTTTATATTACCCCAAAGAGGAAACTGAATGTATGTTTTACACAGTTGAATTATTATATTTAATGAAGATTATCCTGAATGTAAAATTTACTGTCTCTGAAATGTGGTTCTGCTCTGGACGCGATGCCCTCAGAGTGAGCAGTGCAACCTGGTTGCACACAGCCAGCAGTGGGGACTGGCACAGGCACTTCTTTCTGTATTTTTGCATGTAGCCATTTTTCAGAAGCTGGTCTGCACTTTAATGAAGGAGTTACTGGTATGTACTTGAGACATTAATTCCAGATTATATGGTTTCCCTGAGAATTGCCATCTGTCATGCTTGTCTGCCTGGAGGTCACTCAAAGTTACCTCAGGTTGGTATCCTAAGACAGTAGGTTGAAAGGATAAACTGTATGCTTCGTCTTTAACCCTTAGTTATCCTTTTCCCTTTCAGCACCCTCCTTGATAGGTATGGTAAGGAAGGACTGGGCTTCCCAAAACAGCATTGCCCTCTCCTGGCAAGAGCCGGACTTTCCCCATGGAGCCATTCTGGACTACGAGATCAAGTACTATGAGAAAGTAGGTCTCACAGCATCATCCAAACTCAGATCCTAAAGAGCAATGTGTTTCATATTTTTAATATTAAAAAAAATACTTTAAGCTTTTCACTTGATCCCACATACAATGCTATGTAAGTAGATGTTTTATTTTGTATTGATTTTTTTCTTGATTTACTCTACCTTGTTAATGACTATCTTGTTTCACATCAGAATCAAGCAGAGCAGCAAGCAGGCAGTAGATAAACCTGTTTCATAGTAAATGCATTTATGCACGTGGATAAATGGATCATAAGCTTGAACATATTTTGATTTATGAACTGTAAAAACTTTACGTTAGAGTGACACCGAAACATTACAATTAAGATTATTATAATATGATTGTATTGTACAATTATTACAATATCAATGTGATCTCATTTTGTGGCATTATTTAGCAATAATCTGTGCTTAAATGATAGAATCCACCAGCCTTGTTTAGAAGGTTACGAAAGGTTGCAAGAGAGAGAAACTGCATGACATTCATGTCAGATTTCCGGCATTCTGTCAAAATTGTGTGATTTCAAACAAAAGAGGTCAGCAACATGCATTACAAGTAAAGGTACAAGGTGCACACACAGCATGTCTTGTGAAAGCATAATTTGAAGCCTGCTTTTCTCGAAACACGAAACGCCTTTTGTAATTTCCAGTTGGCTGCAGGGCCTTGTACCAGTGTAAAACTTAGTACTAATCAATGCGTTCATTCCTGAAGACACAGACAGGAAATTTTTGGTGTCCATAGCTTAAACAGTTGCCTGCTAAGTCAGTTCTTGCTGTTATTCTGTCCCCATCTTTAAGCCACAATGGAACTCGTGGATATGTGAGAAGACCACAAAGAACAGAAATACAAGCCAAGTCATGAAAGAAAGATTTAGGGATGTTAGGCTCTGTAAATATCTGAGAATTTTCTTCCTTGGCTGCACTTTTCTATTGAGATTATGCAGCTTTAATGATGCAGAAGAAAAGGGTAAACTGGGAAAAAAAATCCAAACCACTTAAATAGCACAGCTAGAAGACAGATTGCTTAGAGTATTTGATAGCCAAAGCAAGGAAACTTTAGTTTCCTACACTAATGGAGGTCCTTTGGGTTTTGAACTATTACCGTAGTAAGACAAATTATGGCTTGCACTGCCCTTGTTTTGTTTGTTGATATTAAAATAATAACCAGGTGAATTAAACAACAAAATTAGCAAGACTTTATTCAGTTGAATAGGAACTATATCAAAGATCCAAAACCATTCATATGAATGTTAAAATATGAATGTTATAAAAGTCCTTTATCAATGGATTATGTGCCAATATCTGTCAATACTGAATGACATGGCAAATAGCTCTCCTTGGAGAGCTACATATTATTTGGTCTTGTCCATTGAACAGCAAGACTACATACACAGGCTTCAGGGCCCTTTGTTATATACAGTTTAGACCACTCCTATCTGTTTCTACCAGAAAAGAACCATTTTCTGTTTTCACCTTTTGTGATGCATAAGGAATATCTTCTAACTATAAAGTTCTCTTCCATCCTAGGTGTAGGGAGATAAATGCACTGCTGGCATCTTCCAGTACTGTTGCACAGGTGCTATATTCTTCCTAAGTCACTAACTGAACTAAATGCTTAGGTCTTGAAAACACTTTTTGTTAGTAAGTTAGAAAAGGCATGCTCTCTGGCAATGCTATGTAATAGGCAGAATGAGACACAAACAAGCCAGCAAGAAGATCACTTATGTGAGCAGAGGAATAGGTATGTGATGGATTTTCAAGAAATCTCTTGGAGATCAGATTCTAGAATAGAGAGATGAATAATCTAGTACCACAAGTCAGGCTGCTGATTTACAGTATTAAATTAGAAAATGTGATTTTATACCACTTTAATTATGTTTAAATAGTGCTGAAGAAATGTACATTATAACTATAACACTGCGTAAGTAGTGGCCAAATGCAAATGGGATTTGTATACTAAAAAAACAGAGACAATTACTACCTTAAAGTCAGAAAATATTAAAGTGCACAATTAATTCAGTTATTAACCAATTCATGTTCTGAGCAGCAGTGACAAAATAGGGATGGTGTTGCATACCCACAAGAAATGTGATGAAAATGAAATATTTGTCTACTGGTTTTAGTATGAATTTACTACAAAGACATCCCTCTTAGAGTAAAAAATGCAGCTAACATTCAAGAATATGTTAAATATGAAAAGCTCAGCAATTTTATTAATGTCTTAAGGAGTCAAGAAAAATGTAGCAAACAGTAGTCTTAGGTACTAATAAACTAATTAGTAAAATGGAACAGCTTTTGCTTATTCCTTTTTACTTGTTATTTGTGTTCAAAAATGAAAAGTTGTTTTGTTCTGATATACAATTGAATGTCTCCATCAAATAGACTCAATCCTCCAAATTCAACCATTTGTATCAGTTTCTTAACTTTGTGAAACTCTGAAGAACTCTGCAGGATTTTAAAGTTTTGCAAGTATGAACTACTATTTCTTATAAGATTTCTTGTTGATATTTGCAATATTGTGAAGATTACACATTAGAGGAGCATGCTTGCTTTTAAATAGAACCAGTAGGAATTCTGCAGCTCATAAACAGAAGTCATATCTTGTTGTGTGCTCTGGTTTCATGAAAGAAGTGTAACTTACAGAAAACAAGTAGCTGTCTAATAAACCACTGTGAACAATCCACAAATTGGGGCTGATTCCAACAGTTTCATAAGTAAGACAAATCAGTGACGGTGATCCCAGAACACAGATACGTCTTTCCATGCATACCCAGAACAAGCAGAACAAGGGAAGGAGGCTAGACTGTGCCGAAGGTGCAAGAAACTTATACTTGCACTCTTATGCAATACAAATTACACACAGAAAACTACACAAAGATCACACCCTCTCTGTGAAAAATATTCATATCTTCTGAGAAAGACTCTGCCAAATAATAAAGAAATAAAGTAGAGAAGGAAAGTTATACAAGGCCATCAATAAGATACAAGTATTGAACACATACATTAATTTAAAAATATAATAAAGCAACTCAGTAATTTGTCTGCTTTAAAGAACTTTCTTCCATATGACCTTCATTTCTTCAGCCAATTGCGCAAAATACTCAGAATCATAACTTAACAAAATATTGCTTGGCTTTCTATCTGTCTCTAAAAATTAAAATCTTGAGAAAATAACAAAACTTTATTGTGAACCAATTCTATATGGATTGTACAGATTTTTAGTTTCTTATTTAGGAATACACTGGTACTGTGGTTGGCTGACAAGAGGTCACTTTGTTCTACAGCTGACCTAGGACGTAATTTGAGAGCTGACTTGGCCTGTGAAGAGAAGAAAAATTCCTAGACATTCAGTCCAAGGTGTTATGAGTTTCTGCCACCATAAAGAGAAAAAGTTATCCATGGCTTGAATGGTAATGTGATAGAACCAAAGAGAGAATATCATGATCCTGAAATAATACTGTATGTTGAGGCCTGATAGTTGAAATATCTTACTTCCAGTAGATGATGAATCATTCTGAAATCTATACAGTTAACATTTTTCATCTTAGGTGATAAGTGAGTCTTTACAGCATCACACAAAGATTCCTTTAAATGTCTGACCTTAGAGATCTGAGATGTACTCTGTACATCTCTGTACTCATTTCTTCATAGACCTTCTTTGGAGTCTTCATAGACACTAAACATGTGTAAATTATCTCTGTTGATACAGGACATCTGCCCTATTCTGCAGTCTGTTACCTACCCATTCTAGTTTATAATCCTTTAATACCTTCCACAAACAGCCCAGTACTTTCAAAAGAGAAAAATCTCTCATAGTTAGTATTGTCTTTCCTTTTAAAAATCAAACTCCAGATATCAATATAATCTCAGTTTCCTTGCTAATAGCAATCAACTTTTCTTTTATACTTTGAAACTATTACTCAGGCACTGACCAAAGCTTGTACTTTTTGAAAGATTCCAGGGCATTGCAATCAATATACCTCTTGCCAAAAAGGTCGCGTGTTTGAGTCAGATGGAGAAGTGGGATAAGATATGGCCTTGTTACAGTCTTGTAGTGATGCTGAGTCCTTCTGTAGGGATTCCCTTATGAGAAATGAAACAAAGTACGCCGTGGATATAAACCATACCAGCTTCAGGTTATGCAGCTGAACTGGAAAATGCTTATTCCTCACCTTTTCCACTCAAACCCTTAAAGTTAATCATCAAAAATTAATGCTCCCTAAGAGCTGTATTAAGCATACCAAGCTGTATACATACCAGCAACTGTATTAAGTTTGTTCTCCCATATGGCTCAAACGCACCAGCTGGATTATATTTTCTGTTACACATGAGATAATATATAATTAGCTGAGGAAGCCTGTCTATAGAGAAGAGATCTTAATGGGATGTACCGAGGCAATATCTCAAGGCATTGCAATGACATCTCCAAATAGAGAATATGTTTTGGAACAGGATGTAAGGGCTGGCTGATGTTTCTTTGCTTTCTTGCCCTTTGATGAAATTTACACTAAAACCAAATCGCTTTGACAAAATACATAATTTTGTTGGCAGACTCAATTTGCAACTCGCAGTTTTCACATGAAAATTTTTAACCCGCCTCCATCTGACAGTGAATGGACAGGATATGTAGGATGTCAGTTATGATTTTTCCACCATTCCAGTATTAATTAGGTTGGAATTAATAAATAAAACAGAGAAAATAACTGAGCAGTAGAGGCAAAGAGGAAATCAGTTTTCCAATGAGATTTTAAAAAGAGATTAAAAAGCCGATGAGGCAGAGAGATAGACAGAAGTACCAGATTTAAAGAATTAGAAAGCAGTTTGTCCTTGTTAATTTTTCTATCAGTCTACAGCTGTATTTACTTAACCTATGAGAAAAATGATACTCCACCTTAAAATCTAATATTAAAACAAACACTACTATTTCTTTGAATATTCATTAATATGAATTAAAATGAGCTGTTCTGAATTGGAGTAGTAAAATACGTAAGAGAACTTGAGGTAAATTACTTGGTAGGAATAAAGTGAAGGTTTAAGATTATCAATGCGTAATGTTTTGAATGGCATAATTATTTTTACAAAAATTAATATAGAAAATTGTAAACAAGAAAGCATGTACAGAGGTATGAACTGATATTCCTGCCATTTTTTTCCACACTTTTTGAGGAACAGATAATCTTGTGCTATGCTCAGTACTATACTAAAAACTAGCACAGCAATAGCAGAGTCAGGGGAGCCCTGGAAACACACCAAGCTCACTTTCATGCACATGCCCTAGTTGTTTCCTTTCAGCTTTTTTTCCAGTATGAACTGCCTGTGTAAGGTCTGTGACTCATCCTGGTTTAGGATTGTCTTCTCCAGCTAAGGAGATATTTCATTATGATCTTAGATTAATTCCATTCTGCTCAGGCAGAACCTGACCCTATTTGAGCACCAGCTGGAATCTAACCTCAATGAATGGGACTCACACATGTTCTCATTAGACAAGATAGCGACATTTCTTATAAGAATGCACATCATGTAGATCAGTCAGTCGTTTGTATTTCTGGGTGACGTTCTGGAAAGGTGAAGTAAAATTAGTCATTTCTCTTCTATAGGCCTATGCCTTTCTGTGAGGTCTATATGACATGTGTCTCCCTACTCTTTAAATAGCTAAACTGCCTCAGTCTTTCCACATCTTTAATTACAATTTTGTGTAATGTTTAACCAGGTTAGAAGGGTCACGTTTTTTCAGACATAACTATGTTACAACTTCCTTATTTCCCTTAAGTACCAGCTATTACTTTCTTGGTTCAGATTTTGCTTTCATGTTGGGTTTTTAAATCATGAAGAATAACGTATGCACCAGCCCCAATCCACATGAGGCTGAAGAGAGCCTGCAGACTGAGTGACATTGTTCATGAGAAGGCATATTTCCTTTGGTACTGTTGTAGCTGGATTGTTAGCATGTACTGGTACTGTCTTCGGCGGCATTCTTTTATTGTTGCTATACCTATCATAGTGTGCTTGATAACCTTTCAAGCTTCCTGACTATATTTTAAAGTCAACATCAGTAACAAGATTGTGTACAGGAAAAGGCTCATGACAATAGAGATGAGCATATGAGCACTTCGGGTGCCTGGCCAGTCAGTGAGAATACTCAGTGTAAAATAGCAAGCACTATGCTATTAGCGTTGAATGTTCACCTGGTCAATGTTTAGCCTCATGCTAATCATTCTCTTTTAAAATGAACACTTTGCTCCTGTAATATTTTTCAATTATTCAGATTATTTGAGGCATAAATCTATAGCCTACAAGTAAAATGTTTCTGCTGTGACTAGAAGCAGGAAATGTAGGGCTCATGCAATAATACATTTTCATTACACTTTCAGAATGTTCTCATAAAAACAAGAGCATTGAGTAATTTGGATGTATAAGAGCTTTTGGATAGTAGTATTAAGCAGATCTTAATATTTGACCATAGCTGCAGGAACAGATCAGCATGTCATGGTGAGACACCAGGGCTCCAAGAGGTGCCTCTGGCATTCTCAGCCATTCAGAGCTCCTGGGAAATGAACCATGTCTGGTGAATGTTCTTAAAAAATAATCACTACAAATGTGCTTTGGGAGATAATCATTAAAACGAAGTCTCCTAGCTTATTTTAGCATAGTAAGTGGTGTTAAACAAGCTTCTCAGTTTTCCTGTTCTGCTGTTATTAACCTAGTTTCCCAAGGGAAGAACTGTAAAAGCGTTAGATTCTAAAAAGAGAAAAAAGTAGGTCTCAGAACTGTTGAAAATGAGAGTGAATAATTATGAGACTCTCTGACCAGATATAATTTTTGCCTGCAGGAAAGAATGTAAGGACATTGCAGCAGCCATTATTAATGACACTGATATAATTACTATTAGGAGAAAAAGAAGTCTGGCCTCTAAATATCAATTACGTGCAGCAAACGGTTTATCAAAGAAGTTCTGAGCTAGGTCTTCTCCATTAGGTGCCTGGTTTGGCTAGTCTCCTAATCACTGTCGTCAATTATTTAGATATAGCTCCTAAAACTTTGTACTTAATAATGAAGTAGCCAACAGAGCTATTACTATTGTCATTCCTGCAGAACCAAAAAAATCTCAGTGAGAAATATAATGCTGTTTAAGCAAGCCTAGTGAATTTAATTTAAGAAAAAACATAGTTCAGTCTCTGCTGATCTTGTGTTCTTGTCTGTAGCCAATACCATTTTCCCCAAGGAAAATTGCAGGTACAATGCTTATTCCAGTAACTGCTAGAAGAGCTGCGCAAATGTAGTAAAAGTGCATTAATGATTTTGAATAAATGGTTTTCAAACTCTTTCAAAGACATAGACATAGGAGGTATGGAAACTATTACAAGACAACAAACACAGCTAGTTCCATACCTCAAAGAATGCTAAGAAAGCAAAATCCACTGAGAGCAGAGGTTGATTCCTAATAAAAGGAATTATTAAACCTTTTTTTCCAGCCATTCAGCATTTGAACTTCAGAAAAAATAGTTTCAAAAATAGTTTACTGACAGAGCAAAAATAATAATGTTAACTGCAGGAGTCAACTGTTAATCTTAAGCATGTGATTATGTAGGGTAAAAAATCAGAAGCAGCTATTTTAAAGTGCAGTAAGGTTCAAAAGAAATGTTGTCTCTTCAAAGAGAATAAATCAATTGCACAAAAGGGAGTGGTAAGTTGTTTAACACGTTTAATCTGGAATTTACAAAGTAGGGAATGTAATCTCAACATAAAACATTTTATTCTTATTGTTATTGTTGCTGTGCCTGTTCTTATTAAGTAGTTTCAGTGTTTTCACCTTTGTGTTTAGGTGTAATAAGTTTTAGTGGTATCTGAAGTTAGAATTGTAGTTCCTTGAGGTACCTTAACACACATTCAGGAATCAAACTTTGCGTTTGAAAGTCTGACACAGTTACACAAAAAGGATGATGAGTTCTGTGAGCAATAACCTAAGTATAGCACAGCTACCAAAAGATGGCCATCTAAGAAAAAATTATTTTCTTATTTATAAGTTAAATACAAAGTCCAGGTCTACATTTCTCTAAAACCTGTCAGAATTCTTCCTTTAGACTTTCTTAAAATAAGAACTATAAAGTTCATCTGTGGGCCCAACCTATTTTAAAAACTGAAGCTAGGACAGTATTTTCATAATACACAAACTAGTTACTGTTCATAAATTGCTCTTTCACAACCATAAAGGTGGATTCACAGATTAAATCAAGATGATATGTACTTTGAGACATAAGTGAGGTCATATCTTTGTCTAAATGAAGGGATGTTCCGATATGAGGTAATAATTCACTTACAGTTTTTTCCTGCAATCCTTGATGCATTCAGGAGATACCTGGGGAGATACAGGTAAAGACATGTATTATTTTCAGGGGGTAAAACTAATTGTTGTTAGTTTTCCACTTTTAAGATATTTTTTACACTGAAATGGAGACAGAGACACTAACTGTATAATATTACCAATCTCTTTTTTATTAAGTAGTGATGTCCCCAAAACAGTCATTCTGGGATGAGAAAAATCCAAAGAGAAAGAGGAAGCTCTTTTAAGGAGATCCATTGCATTTTCATGCAATAAAACTTATTATTTCCACGTTTAATATTAGTATAAGCATTTTATCATGTATGATATATAAGCTGTGGGTTTGGGGGTAAGATGATTGTTGAAATGAAAAATTAATATTGGAGGAGCTTTTCATGTAAATGCATTTCATTAGCCAACTTGAATTCATAGAAAGGGTATGTTATTCAGTAACTCCCACGTAATTTTGTTAGTTCTGTACCCTAATAAATTCATGACATTGTTGTTGATTTAAAGAAACAGAATGTAAAAGTCATCTTTTCTTTTCTTTTTTCTTTTTTTTTTTTGTGTGTATCAGTATTAATAGTTTCAAAGTGCCCTTTCTTGATGGTCTTGTCAGGGAGGCTGAGTTTACAACCTATTATTATGTACTCCTTACCGAGCTTTAGAGTCTTTTGCAGGAATTCACCTGCTGCTCATAAACACATTTATGTTGCTGTAGGAACTTCACTAGGTTGGTGCATCTTGTATTTGCAATGACCTTGCACAAACTATCTGGTTTTCTTGCATATCCTGCCAGAAGTACTAACATATTATATTAACACAATAGCAATTCTTTAGTGACTGAAACAGCTCTTCCTCTGTAAAATGATATTGTCACCTGTCTGTAAATGTCTTTAGACTTTTTTCAGACTTTTTTTTTTTTTTTTACCAAGTCTAAAACCATCATTTCTGCTGAAGTTAGTTAAACTAGAAATGGACGCTTCTCTGATGCAAAAATAGTAACAAAACTTGCTTTGCCAGTTTTGAAAGTGTAAAGTCAGCATTTTAGTTTACGTGTTCGACTTTTTACTTTGTCCTTTGCAATTAATTTTAAACTAACTGGAAAAAGATTTCTGGTTTTGCTTTACACTCCTCTATTAACTCATTGAGGTGTTTGAAAAAAACCCATACATTTATAGAATATGCTGTATTTACTGTTGATGTAATGCCAGGATCTTCAATATAGTCATAACGCCAGAGGTGAATTCAGCTCTTTTGAGTTAACATTACAAGATAGAAGTTTGCTATCTGCCTGCACTGAGACACAAAAAAATGTACACACGTGCTCACAAATACCCGAAGAATGCCATATTTCAGTGACTTTTCAATAGCTGTTGATATATTTATACCTGAAGAAGTTTGCACAATGAAAAATGCTTCACAGCGTCAAAGGATTGTTCCTATATATAGATCAGCAAGTTGCCTTTTGCCTCTCATTTATTATTTGTATTGGAGTGATCAAAGTTAAACTTTAGTGACAGACTTCATATTTTAGAGCCAAAATTCTTCCCTCAAAATTTATTTTTGTTGCGTAGTGTTGAAATCTATATTAATATTGTCAACAGTAGTCTATATTTATAAGTCCTGATTTTCTTTGAAAAGGAAGGTAATAGTCCCAAAGAACACAGTTAGCATGTGAAAGACTCACAATCATATAACATTCATGTAGATTTAAATTAATCCTAATGACTTCAGTCATTTATTCTAGATTCACAATAGCAATCTGAATCAATTCTATCTATAAAACTAGGTATTTTGCTTAATTAAATAGAAGGGGTAGCTTTATTAATACCACAGAACCAGAATTAATAGCTCTCTTATGTGTATCTATGAACCAAGTAAAAAATTGGATAGTTTTGCTTTAAGTATGGCTTGTTTCCAAGCTGTTGCTTATCAAGAATTTTTTCCATATTTACCAGGTAGGAAATATTCAATAGCAAATGAAGACAGAAAAGAGTACATTAACCTTCTGTTCTAAGAATAAAATATATATATGTAGAAAATTCAACCTAGGCTCAAACCAATCTTAAAGTCAGCCCAGACACTCTACCTGTCCTACCACCCTGAAAGGCTGAAACACATTTTAAAAAAGAGTTGGATGTTGCCTCAAGAGGTTTTTTTATGTATGTAATTTTTTCAAGGGCATTTTTTAATGTATGTAATTTTTGCAAGGGCATTTGTAAAATTGCGTATGTTACATGCAGCAGTTAAAATTTTCCAGCAACGTTTTACAAACCTGACAAAAATGTCTAGCACAGAACAGAAGCCCTAATCAAAATTCTGTACCTAACTAGCTATGGACATTGTAGGGATACTGAAATTAGGCAAATTAAGCAGTATTTGTCATCAGCCCCATTAGAGCTGAGTTTTGTGTAGCTGACTCAGTGCTCTACTACATTTTTAGGATTGGTTGATTGACTTGAGTTTCACAGCTTTGAAAATGTGATGTGCTTTTTTTATCAAAATAGACCATTGGCTACAATGTATTATAGCGAGTCACCATCATTGTAGAAGTCTTCTGAAAAAAATGGGTCATTGCTGTTATACTGAAATTCCATTTCAGTTGTAAGATGCTTCTTTATGTTAAAAATGTCTTCACACTTCAATGTGAAATAGAGGAATCACGATTTTGGGTTCTACAATGAAGGAATGCAGCAGTTTTGTGTGTACAGATTTTGTCAATGCTGATAATGCTAGATGTGAGATTACCTGACGTACGTCCCAGCAACTTGGAGACCTTCAGGTGTTTGGACTGTGGCATTTTACATTACAGTTTTATTATATCACACGAGTTGTGCCTTTTTGTTATCTTTCCTCCAGGGTCTTGCATTTTCAATCTTAAAAATTTCATTATCCAGTAAACTACTTCCCATCTGTAACTAGAAGTACTGGTCCTATGATATACAGAGATATGTTGAGTTTGACTGAACAAATCACTGATACTCAAGATTATTCACTATTTCTTATAGACAAACTACAGTATATTCAATAGAATCATCAGGAAACAGGAAAAAAAAAGAAAAAAGAAAAAAACAATCAGTATTTTTAAAAGCAGTTTGTAATTAAACTTGTTGCCTAAGGATATTTCAGAAGCCACAAGAAAAATTGGTTCAAAAAATAATTAAGTAAATTCATGGAAGAAAAGTGCATGAGCTGTGAAACAATGAAGGCAATTTAGTTAATTCTGAATCCCACTAATCTGCAGATTGCTGGAGTCTAGGAAGAGTTAAAGGTGAGCATAGGGAGAAGGAACCCTTACTGATTGTGTGGAGTCTTAAGTCTGCAGTAGCATGTTCAGAAATCTGAAGTACGAATCTTATCTACCAAATGAATGACTTGGGAATTAGCCCACTGGCTGCATGTACATAGTTCTCCAGACTTGTTTCACAAACAAGTCACAGAAGGCTTCCAATCTTCAATTTTTTCAGGATTTCATCCATTTCCTCTTGAGATGTATGTGTCAGGTGGTTTATTATCTCATTATGAAGTACACCTTATTGTTAGGTATCTCAGAGGAAACTGTGCTTTACTGTCCAAAGATGAAAGCAATACTTCTGAAGACTAGTTGGGTTGAGCTTTACCATTAGTAAGCTAGTTCATGCTTGCAGTAGTTCCTTGCTTCTTCCTAAAACAAAGAGACAGTGATGGGGAAAAGAAAATTAAATTGAGTAAAAAAATAAGAAAAATCTTCAGAGACAACTGGGGAGGCTGATATTTTTATATCCTGAAATCAGAAAGACTTCTGGAGATACTGATGCGGAGGTTTTCACTGCTAAATATTTTTAATTAGAAAACAAATTTTACCAGAGTAGTTCATAAGTGCTAGAAAGGTGGACTTTATTATCTGTGCTTATCTGACAATTCAATTCATGTTCCCGAGCTCCCTTTATTATATTCTGAATTGCACCCTGTTCCACCACCAACCTAAGGCACAGACCTGTTTTTCTTCCTTTCAATTTCATCTCTTTGTCAGTATGATCTGCTGCCTTTACACCTGATGTTCCCATTTGGCCCACCATGTTAACCACACAGCTTTTGGTCTGCCCACCTCTCACCTCATTGTGCTGCTGGTGAGACCGTTAACACTGTTTTAGAGTCACCCTGTCCTCATCTTTCCTCATTTAATTTTCTCTTTTTCATGGTTCACCTCACATCATCTCATTTCTGCCTTTCCAGGTATGTAATCCAATTAAAATGAAGTTTGGCTGGGTTTCGACCTTTCCATATTTTCCTTATGATTGGTGATCTGTTCTTCCTCTTTTCTTTATGTATGGAGAAAGTGAGGAGCTGACTGACAGGTAATCAAATATAAAATATTGAAAGGCCAAACAGGTAAAGCACACTTTAGTATTTCAACTCCCCAAACTGTTACATCTCAGATTAATCACAAGGGAGGTCGAGAAGGGAAGGGAGAAGATTACAGCCTGAAGTGGCTGATGCCTTAAAATGCTGAAGGTTTCTTTTCTGAAGCAAATACTAGAGCTGTCAGCAATTTTCTCTATGGCCCTACTTTTTCCTGTCAGTGTTTTCATCTAAGTTCAGATTGATCTTCAGATCTTTGCAATCACTTTTCTAAATTTACTTTGAGTTTGTTGGTCGGCTGGAAACCAAAGGTACAAATTTTTAAGAACTGAGGGTTTTTTAAGAATATGTATGAATATATCTTTGACTAACATTTCTATTATTGTAATCTTTTATCACTGTCTATTGCAATGAAAATTTACCTAATCCTGTTGATCATAGTGTAATCAGATAGTAATTATTGTTGGAAGCATGTTTTTGGATCCATGAGTCTTTTCTCTATATCTTCCAAATATTACTGCGGCATTCATGTAAATAGATATACTATGGGTCAAAATAGTCTTTTAAGAGAAAGACATGCTCAAAATCAGTAAAGATAAAGACGCTTTCAAAGACAGACTTTGAGTCTCCCATGTGCGTTTAATTTTAGTGATTTCAGCGTAATTACTTCTCAGCTGCAACAATCTATGTAAGATAAGAAGCAAGATATGACATGGGGCAACAAGCATTCAGAAATCATATTACAGAAATATCTTATTTGAAAGAAAGAAAATAATTTTTGAGAATTATTTGGGACAAATTAATTGTGAGAGGAATATAGGCAGTATAAATCAAAGGCAATTTCCATAAATTAGAGCTGTGAGGACTATGGGGTGGATTTTTTTTGAAAACACAGACAGTAGGTACAGACTCCACAGTTAGCTATTATTTATCTTTAATAGATTCTATTTTAATCGATTAATCACATATTGACTATACCTAGTAATAACCTACTGTTTTATTCTAATCTGTATCAAAACATTAAAGCTCAGCTGACTCTAGAGTCAGTGCCATCATAGCTGATATCATGAGAAAAGTAAGGAGAAGGTTGGAGGTTTCATTTCTCTATGGACCAGAGCTATGTTTATTAAAAATGCCTATCTTCCAGAATTGTGGCCATTTTTTAAAAATAGTAGTGCTTCCTCTGTAGGTCACATTGTGTATATCCTTCAAACTGATGTATCTAGGAAAGAGGAAAAATGTGAGCAAATGGTCTCACGAAAGATTTATTTATTTTTTTTTATTTAAACATTGATAATATCTGAATCATGGAACTCCGAATCTTCTTTGCTTTAATGTGGTACTTATTCAGCTTTGACATTGTGCTGTAGTGCACAGGAGAAAGACCTGGTCCCTATGGTACATAGATTGAATCTCTATTAGTATTTCTTTCTGTTAAGTGATAGCGCTCCAGAAAGGCTAAGCAGGATTATATGGCTTAAGTACAGAATTTTCTTGTTGGAGGACAATGGATATAAACTAGAAAATGTATTTGCAAGCAGATAGTAAAATCAATTACTGTCTCCCAGGATTCTTTCCATACACATACTTTTGGAAGTTGTATGTACACAATAAGCGTGTTTTCAGCTGGCAGAAGCCTCTGCAAATCCTTTCCCCAGTGTCAGTTTAAGAAGATTTTTCAGTTGCTCATGGGACTCAATGAACGGAATACCTTGATTGTCATTCATAAAACAGGCTAGAGACAGAGAAAACTGTAAGAAAGTGGCAATTCCTGAAGCTCCCATTGTATATTATAGATGATAGAAAATTATGTTTTGTTATCTTTTTCAATTCCTAAAATAAGGACTAATGTTATTTTGATAAGGGCCATGTTTCTCTTTCCCACTCAAATATTAACAGTGACAAATCTTGTACGCCTGAAAGTGTCTGGATTTTTATCAGTGCTTTACTGGTAAAGTTAATCTTTTAAAGGTTATTTGAGCAGTATAAGCAAAAGTCTTCATTTCAGCTTTTCTTTTCTTTAATTTTTTTTGCTCTAAACTTTTTTAGTTATATATGTGTTTTAGTTATATATATGTTTTTACTCACATATAGCATCAGAATGTAAACTCTTTGATTGCAGTATGAGTCTAAACTGATAAAAGGTCATCACATTTTTGTTAGTCTTTATCAATATTTTATTTCTTATATGTGCACAAAGTCTTCATTTCTGTGTAATTTCCCTCTGAAGTAAGGCGAGGGTAAAATTAGCGAACTGCATATTCACATAGATGTGGCATGTAGAGGTTTATCTATTTGCAGCTGTTAATGTCATCAAAGGGAATCCTCTTTTTTCTGAGCATATGAGAAAATAATACTCATCATGATGATATAACATCTGGATATTGAATGAATATGATATTCATTATAAAAGCAGCTGATTTCAGTGAGGCATAATGAAGAACTATCATATAATCTGATGATGTCATACAGTAGAAATGTTTCGCTACAACATTTGTTGGTGAGACAAATCCAGCTATAATGGTGCATTGCAAAAGCAGAAAGGTTTCCATTATTTTTTATACTCTGATCCTAGCACTCCATTAAATCAGTTTGTCTAGTCACAGACCATTAGCATCACTGTAACTTCTATTCAGTCTTTTTCTTTAGATATGAAAAAATATCTTGACTATAACGCCAAGTATAAAATTAGGGTAGATATGGATTCAGATACTCATGCAAAGGTGGCTGCAGGAAAGAGTTTGAGTGCTCATGTTCATGCATAGGCCAAACTGTCACAGTTTTGTGAACACTGTCATAGTCATAACTGAATCCACTGACAAGTAAAATCACACAAACAATAAGAAAAATACAATTTCCTTAGAAATAGAGATAGCATTTTTAAAGTTTACAATATAATTCCATTCAACTTAGATAGCTAGTCATAGGCTCTGTATTACATTGTGTAATAACATTGGTATCTCTCATAATTTGAATTATATTTGTGTTTTAATTACAGATTTTCACTAAGATAAATTTACAGTAGGCTATTGAAGGGATATTATGAATTTCCTTATATCAGATTCTGACTAGTAGTTGTAGAGTACATTATATTAGATAGACTCCTTTAATTTATGTTTAAACCCTCAGTCCTGTGTTCGCAGAGCTGCTTTTATTTGAGTCCTATGCTATCTTAAGATCACAAATGCTGCTCTAATACTAATGTGAAGGATCAGATCAATTTTTATACATGTTCCTTTTACATGAACTCTGAGCCATGTATAATGGCCAACAGTTCGTTTACTGTTTGCATGCAATGGGAAATACTGCTGTATCAATTAAACTTACTTTGCAGATTTTGTTGTAGACCTCTGTAGCTATCGAGAATTACAGAACAGATGTAGTCCTTGATGTTCCCTATTGATCGTGGTCTCATCACTGTCCAGGTCAGAGATCTATCATAGAGCATATTGTGTCTCCTTCTAGCCCAGAAAACCATGCTACTTTCAATGGAAAATAGAGTGCATAGCAGGAGGGCTGATACAAGTCTAAATTTTGCCACAGCATAAGATCAGGGCCTGGTAAAAGTGTACACTAAAATCCAGGAAGTATATCCAAGTCCTGCAATTTAAAATTCACTTTTTGAACCCAGAATCCATGCAAAAATAAGTGCATATCATCTGTGGCAAGAGTAAAACAAAGCATCCCATAGTTCTCTGCAAACTAGATTTGTGTTGTTTTATTTTGAGACCATCTTTAGCTTCCCTGGGAAAGATCATGGCAGAAGGAGTGGCTAACCTTGAGAGCCACCCCCATCAACCTCAAATTGTGTCTCTCTCTGGAAAACTGTGGCTTTCCAGGTAGGCTGCAGATCTAGTCATTGTCATGAGAAGGGAGTAATGAAACAAACACTCTTTGGAGAATTGTCTTATGTATGGTTCCAGTCCAAAAAGGCTGATTTCTTTGTGTGAAGTATTCACATAAAACAGTGTGAAGTTTCCAGCTATTAATCATTTTGTCTCAAGTTTGAGCAGCTGTCTCCTCAGATACAGGCTTCTGAAGCTTTTTCTTCTCAAACACACCAAGGTGGCAGGTTCTCTTTCCCCTATTTCACTTGCAGTAACAAATCCTACCCCCTTTCCCATATGACAGCAGAATTACTTTTGTGACCATGTACTCCTAGACATCGTTTTTCAGACTGTGTGATGGATGGTGTAAGAGACTGCAGAAAGGAAAGAAGAAAAGAAATGGGCAGGCAACGAGGGGGAAGCAATAAGACAACCCTTGGAGGTGACCAAAATATCTTTCACCACCCAGAAGGGACAGGGGAGACGGCTGCTCCTCAGGAAGTTGCTGTTAGCCACAGCCTGCCCACATGGATGGAGGGACTAATTTTTGTCAATTAAATGTAACCATCATTGTCCTTGTCACACTCATTATCTTTGACCATCTAAAAATAATAAATTATACTTGATAATGGTCTGTCCACATCCCTGAAGAGGGAGCTCTTATATCCCAAATGCTGTGTTTTACACAAGCAGTAGTTAGCCTGTAATAACAGATATAACGTAACAGATATAACTCAGGATTTTTTTCACAGTTCTTTGCTACCACTGGGCTTGTTCTGTAGGCCTCAGGAAGTAAATTATGTCATTGAATCTTGGGGAGTCTCTACCAATTTTTGACAAAATTTCCATTTCCAACCTCTTCTGAAGGAACTTCTTTCTTTTTACTATTCCAACAAATAATTCTGGAACTTTATTTCTGCAATGTCTCCAGCAGGTCAGAAAAAAACCCAGGAAATTGTTAAATGCTTAGAACTTGATTTCAAGCAGCAAGGTAGTCTGGGGAAAGGAAATGGCTTGCAACTATTACATCATACAGTGAAATCTCTTAGGTGCTGGTTTCCTCCTTATCTTACAGCTTGCAGAGTTAATAAAAATAAAATAAAAATTTCCAGAGTATTCCAGAGTGTAAAGGCTCTGCCCACCTCTGTCTGGGCCATGACAGATGAAGCATGTAGTACACGCTAAAATTTTGAACTGAAGCATACTAATAGCTGTATAGAACAAGCATTTGCTGTTTACATATTATTTATTGGACATATCCAGAATCTTTCCTTCACTATCATGCACCTAGACTGAAGTGCAGAAACAGTCTTGTAATGAGATTGTATTTAACAGGCAAGATCACAAGCATTGAGTCATACCTATGATTCAATGTGGTCTTAGGATAGTTCAGAATCAGGTGGTTTCTTTTTTTATAATAATTCTTGGATTTATTTTGATCTGGTCACTAGCTTGTGGGGAAAAACTTGGTCTCTTTGGGCAGAAATCTATACACTTTATTCAGCAGCTTCATTACTAAATAAATTCAAGTCTTATGTTTTCCAAGTTTGCATACCATGGCCAAGTTACGTATTAAGTTATATGGCCTCTCTGCACATAGAAGTCCCTGGAAGTTGCACATATAACAGGTGTATAAGATAGAAATGTATGTAAAGTAGTCTGAAAACTCCTCTGTATGTGTAGGAGTTCTCCATTTCCTTACAAATCTGACTATTAACCTATTTACTCTTTTTGCTCACATGTTTTTCAAGTTGAAGCAAGTTTAATCACAAAAAAATTCCATCACTTTAACAAGTTGGCTGCCTGTAAGAAGAAAATAGATATTTTCTGAAATTCTAAAACAAAAGTGTGTCTAAAATCTACTAACCTGTTCAAAGTGAAGTTATAACATTTGAAGTAATTGGGAGAAATCTTCTGATAGTTATAGAAGTTTTTAGATGGTATATTAATTGTAGTCTCCATCCATAAGATTACATGTACACTGTGTCTTGCTATCTCAATTTAAATATATACTACTTGCTGTTTCAAAATTTGGTAATAGACTGTAGAACAAATCAATGCTTCCTCTTTTTGTGGTTTCTCAAATCATTTCCACTGTTTGAAGTTAGCATTAAATGCAATTATTTTAGTTCCTGGTCACTGTTCCTTCATTCTCCTCCTTCACTTAAGAGAATCATTAGGTTCTTTTGTGTGTTTTTTTAATATGGTTTTCTTAGCCATCTCCTTGTATGCCTATTGGAGGAATACTGATATACCTGCCACCCTATGCTAATGTGACTTTGTTACAATATGACTCAGCACATTTTATATAAAACTGTGTGTTTTGTATAAAAAATATATGTAAGTTGCTCAGAAGAGGTTGAAAGTCCAACAGAATCTAACTGAAACCTGTTCTGCTCCTGGTTATATCTCTTCTGTGAACGAGATTGTTTCCTTCTTAACAGGCTGGAAGCAACTTTTGAATAACTTACACATACTCTAATATTACTGCATGGTATAATAAATGTATATGGTGCCCTATGGGTATCACAGCTGGATTGTTAAGCGTATGCCAAGGACATTTCTGCTCATATGTCAGTTTGGAGACAAATCCTGCTGCAATAAAGTAAAGCTAGCCTTGAGGGACCATATAAAATATTACAGGTTACTGATTTATCAAGTGACAGTAACTAATGGCAGGGAATAAACTCTCTTTTCTTTTAAGTCATCCCCTCATGTAAAAGTATTATCAGTGACCTGTCTAGCAAAGCACTACTTAGTTTTTGCACAGCAATTAATGTGACTGGTCTCCATACTACAGCAGCTCGTCTGCAGTGGTAATTCCCAGTGATGTCTGTGAAAGTCAGAAATTCTCAGCAGGTGCCCAGGATTAACTGCTAGGAGATTAACAGGGAACTTTTGCAGAGAGTGTTTCTCCTTATAGTGTGTGAAAGGGAATTTCATATATCACTACATTACAGCTACCTGGAAAGAGAACTAAAGTTCAACACCAGTGAAGCAGTTGAACCATGCTAGAAGTTTACAGACTTTAAAGAAAAAGTTAATTTTTATTTTCTTTTACCCACAGGTCTACCCACGGATAGCGCCGGCATTTTGGCACTACCTGCGGGTAGAAGTGAGTAGCGGGTATTTGAATACTCCCACATCTTTACTTTACAGCTTACTAGTATTTACTGACCTCCTAGTTTGTCCATTGTGCAAAATTAATAGCTACCATTCTAGTTGCCATATTCTGTGAATGTAGTCTTATACTAATTTCATATTGTTTTGACTACAGTTTAATTACTAATCCAAGTCACAAAGATGTGATGTGTTTATATGCAGGATTAGAGATAAAAGATTAAATTTAAGGCCATATCATACATTATGACTATAGCACAAAATCGAAGTACAGAAATCCATACTTGCACCTCCTTTTATAAACACATTTTACATTCATTAGAAGACTGTGGAGCTTCAGTTCTGCTATATCATTTTTGCAAAGTTTGTACAACTCAACTTGATACCATTTCTCCCCTCTTTTGTCCCTCAGGAGCATGAGCAGCTCAGCTATTCCTCCACAAGGTCCAAGGCTCCAAGTGTTATCATCACAGGCCTCAAGCCAGCCACCAAGTATATATTTCATATCAGAGTCAGGACGGCAGCAGGATACAGCGGCTATAGCCAGAAGTTTGAATTTGAAACTGGAGATGAAAGTAAGTTTCACTGAAGGAAAAAAAAATACAGTAGAAGTAGCATCTAATTTTAAAACAGTGAGATGTTGGGAGTTTGAATGGCTGAATCCATACCATTTGCTTATCACAAAATGATCACTGCTATATAATAAGAAACAAGTAAGCATCAGCCTCACACTTCTGGATTTATAACAACAAATAGAAATTTTAGCCCAATTCTGCAGCTGAAGGAATGTTTTCTTCTGCAAAATTTCCTTATGGGTCCCTTCCAGCTTGAGAAAGTCTATGATTCTATGATCCTTTCTTTGCTTAAAGAAGGTCGTCCCTTTGACATGTAGAAATACCCTTAGTCAGTCTCTTCATGTAAAGTCCAGCAGCTTCTTGCAAGCTCCCAGTACACAGTGATGGAGTCTTTTCTCTGTAGTTTTTAGTGCTCCCAGACTCTACAAATGAAAAAAAAATGAAAACTTTTATACACATTTGCATCAGGCAATAAAACTACTAAATTTGCCAGTAAAAAGTAAAAAGCCTACATATTGCTACAGAATATACAAAAAGGCTTGATGCTATGTATGATGTTAATGCTCTGAGCAATTTTATATTTGTCATGTATTGCCCTCCATGTTCAATAAAACTACAAACAAGGTATTTACAAGCATTTCAGATAAAATTAGTGTAGTAGATACAACACTAAAACACTCATTAATGAAATTACTTTAATGAACCAATTATGTATACTGTGATTTTCATTAGTGTTTTAGAATTCAAGTTGCTTAAGCTAAAGTATATACTCAAAATATGTAAGTGTTTTCAAGAGCACCCATGGGTTTTTGTTCCATTTTCATTGCTTCTTAACTTGTATTTCACAAATGTTTTAGGGATAGATTTTCAAGTGCTAAGTGCCTAATTGGACTTTTTAATTTTTTCTGGGTACTTAAGCCAATTGGTTTGAATAGGAGTTGAGCACTTGAGTTCTTTCAAGAATTCCGGTGGATCCTGTCTGTGTCTTCTGATGCAATAAATACTAATCTTTAGACACCCAAGGACATAACTCTTATAAAAAATAAATGGTATGTAAACATCTATGAGCCTACATCCTGTTTGTGAAAATGGGACTCACCCATCTAAGACAGGGAGACTGTGATTCCAGTGATATTTCTCTCATTGTCACTGCTGATATAAGCATCTGCTGGGAGTGAGATTTCACCCACTCCTTCCTGGCCCCACATCTCCTTCTCAGCTGCACTAGTGCAACTGGCTTTTGGGCTGCATAGTGAGCTAGAGCTCACAACACTTAAACATTTATTACCTCTAAGCACTCAGTGTGAATCTTGATAGTGAAACATAAATACACATTATATATTAGCTGTTTACCAACATTTATTGCTTAAGCGTGTGCCTGACTGAAAGTGTTTGATTTGTTATAAATATAAATCACTGTGTGATTGAAAGGAAATGCAGACGGAAGAGTTTTTGTTTATGATCAATTGAGATTGAGGTGAAGAGAAATTCTGCTGCTGTTTGAAATGGTACCTGGAGCTTAATAAAGTCTTCAGTTTAATTAAAAGGGTAGTTCAAATGACTGTGGTCTCATTCAAATATTTATACAGTACTGCTTTAGATTTCAAAGGGGAAAAAAAATCAAAGTGCTTGCTGGTAAATATTGCTTATTTCAAATTGAAGCAGTACTCAGTGACCAGTCAAATGACACCTTGTTACTCTCCAAATATCTTACTTCCTCACAGCACTGTTTTGAAAATTAACCTATTCCAAACTTTAGGGCAATATCAGATGATTATGATCATTCATTCATACCTCTTTCATAACAGAGGCCAAATGACTGTGACTGTAACTTTTTGAGGCAGCTAATGACAATAGATTGAAATGTAACTTCTACCATATGCCAATAGTCTTGATTTAAAGTCTTCCTGCAATGGGGAACTCATCATATTTATAAGTAGATAGTCCCAGTGCTTAAATCTTGTAGTGAAAAAATTGTACGTTATTTCTAGCTTGAATTTTTTAATTTAGTTTGTTCCTTGTGACTCATTTCTCCCAAATTAAAAAGCCAAATACTCTCAAAAATCTCTTCTTCATTTACACGTGTGTATGCCATTTGTAAGAATTCTCTTGTCTTTTCGATAAGTGATATAAATGCTCTCTCTCACTCTAAAAATCAGTTTTTCCAAATATTTAATAGTTTTGTAGCTCTCCAAAATTTTAACATCCTTTTTGAAGTATAACATCAGAGCTGAACCTGATACCAAATTAAACTGGAAAACTAACTCTGTTTATGGTACCATAAACAGACCTAACACCACTTACTTCCTTATAATTTCATTTTCTATTACTTATAGGTCTAAGCACTTGCTGCCTGAACTAGAGCATTGTCGTACACAGCTGAATAGCTACAACATAGTGATGTTTTTGTCAGTACTGTTGTATTCCAAGATACTGACCTACATGTAGATGGAAGGATTGGGGAAGGCTGTGCTGGTACTTGGAGGGCATAGTCATATCAGTAGACTTAAATATTGATTCACTCCTCCTAGCGTGCTTCTGTCTTACAACCCAGTCCAGCTCAAGCTGTGTAGGAATCCATCTTCATCAGTTACTACTCTGGCAGTAAGAAGCTCAGCTGAAAATGTTCTGATATTTACTATACAGTCTTCTCAATTATTCTTAAAGATACCATATAATATCAGACCAAGGCAGACTATTGCAGCTCCCTTCATCCCTATGTACTAGAAACAAGTTATTTGGTGAAAATTCCACATTTGCCACATTTTGACCACTTTTTGTGGTCTTTCAGTTAGCTAGATTTTAATTTAATGTGAGCTGTTCTGATTATATATCAAGTTATTGTTTTCATGAGAAGGCTGGGAAAAATAGAGTCTTTTAAAAGTGTATCTTGTCAAGAGAAAATTTATCAACTAAAAGCTCATGGGTCAAGATAAAGACAGGAAGAGATCACTCACCCATTGCCATAATGGGCAAAACAGACTTGACTTAGGGAAAATTAATTAAATTTATTACCAGTCAAACAGGGTAGGATAATGAGAAATAAAAACTAAATCTTAAAACACCTTCCCTTCACCCTTCCCTTCTTCCTGGGCTCAGCTTCACTACCAATTTTCTCTACCTCATCCCCACCCAGCGGCACAGGAGGATGGAGAATGGGTGTTGTGGTCAGTTTATCACACACTGTCTCTGCCACTCCTTCCTCCTCAGGAGGAGGACTCCTCACACTCTTACCCTACTCCATTCCAGTGTGGGATCTCTACCATGGAAGACAGCCCTCCATGAACTTCTCCAATGTGAGTCCTTCCCACAGGCTGCAGTTTTTCACAAACTGCTCCAACATGGGTCCCTTTCCACAGGGTGCGATCCTTCAGGAACAGACTGCTCCAGCATGGGTCCCCTCCATGGTCACAAGTCCTGCCAGCAAACCTGCTCCAGTGTGGGCTCTTCACTCCACAGGTCCTGCCAGGAGCCTGTTCCAGCACAGGCTTCTCACAGGGTCACAACTTCCTTAGGGCATCCACCTGCTCTGGCGTGGAGTCCTCCATGGTCTGCAGGTGGATCTCTGCTCCACCGTTAACCTCCATGGGCTTCAGGGGCATAGCCTGCCTCACCATGGTCTTCACCATGGGCTGCAAGGGAATTCTGCTCCAGCACCTGGAGCACCCCCTCCCCCTCATTCTTGGTGTATGCATAGCTGTTACTCTCAGAGATTCACATTCCTCTCTCCTGTCTATTACTGTCATGCAGCAGTTTTTTCCCCTTCTTAACTACATTGTCACAGAGGTGCTACCACTGTCGCTCATTGGCTCGGCCTTGGCCAGAGGTGGGCCGATCTTGGAGCCTGCTGGCATTGGCTCTATTGGACATGGGGGAAGCTTCTAGCAGTTTCTCACAGAAGGCACTCCTGTACCTCCCCCTCACTACCAAAACCTTGCCATGCAAATCCAATTCAAGTGAGCAATCCAAAATTTGGATTTTTCTATAAAGTGATAGACAAAAAATAATGGAACACATGTTGATTCATCAATTGTGAGGCATGTGTATCAGTGTCCTAAAACACTCTGTCCTTGGCAGGACAGTGCTGTCATGTCTTCTCCAATTTACTGATTGAAACACTATCTGTGCTGCTTCAGTTATATAGGATAAAATTAGATACTAGGGACACCAAAACATTTTAGTATAATTATTAATGGTGATGCATGGAGCAGAAAGAAGGCCAGTTCTGTAGGAGTACTGAAAAAAACAGTTAATCATGCAGTGCTAATCTGGTTTTTGGGAAGCACCCTCACTTACTGACCAGCAGACTGAGGCAGCTGTTGCCAGGGGAGCATGTTGTTGTTGACCTCTTCTCCCTCCTGCAGAGAGCAATAAATGGAACATCTAAAAGAGTAAAAATTGTATTTTCTTTGTGAAAAGAAATACAGTTGCCTAGAAAAGTCAGAAAAATTCTCTTCAAGGAAGCAGGGATGGATGAATGGCTGTCAGGGCTTTCTTCCTCTGTTAAAGCTAAGAGGCTGCTGGGAAATTTAATACCTTTGCAAAGCATGGTAACTACTGCTTTTGACTGTGTTCCTTATTGCCATTTTATTCAGTCTCCCTGTTTCAGCACCTTACAGACAAAACACTTCTAGCAAAGCTGACAGGGTTTCATACACACCAGCACACACACATGTACCACTGCTGTGGCTATAAATCAAACTATAACCTTACACACAGTTCCTGGTTTTATGTATCAGGAGTACCAACTATCTGAGTCACCACAAAAAACTCTGGTCCGTCCTAGGACAGCATAGAATGAAATGCATTCTGAAAATAAAAAAGTCATTTGTTCCAGGACAAACATGCTTTAATCTCTGTTTTCTCTCCATCTCTCTCTTCTAACTAGCTATTTACAGAAGACACTTTTCTTGTTTCATTTTTTGGTTTTTTGTACAAAATAATGATTCAAAGCATTTTTTTTCTGGAAGAATGTTTTTTACTGTATCACCTCAGAGACAATTGTGTCTAGAGGACTTTGTAAAATATTGAACGATTTACGGCTGTTAGGCAGTGCAGTGTTTCCATGCTGTAGCTCTCTTGTGCAGGACTTGTTCTAAAATCAAGGATATTTTCCATGTCAGCCTTCCTGTCATTAAGAAAACAAAAAATCTGTAGGG